>NC_056596.1:21508728-21510850 GCF_018340385.1 Cyprinus carpio | reverse complement strand
GATGTGAACCTTTCACTGAAAAGGATGATTGACCCACAGTAGTTCTGCATCTCCGAACTCTACAATTCCCACTTACTGCCCCTCTGGTCTTTGCCCCATCACTACTGAGTTTTTGTATCAACTGACAGACTACATCGGGGGCAAGGCCATGTTTACATTTAAACACTGTTTTTGTAAATGAAAACTTTAAAAGATTATCAAAACTTAACAAATTATATTTTTGAAGAATTTGACAATGATGCCATTTCATTGGTTTCTGATCCATTACATTTAAAGTTTGTTTGTATAGTGACATTACAGGCTTAACAACTGATTGAGAAGCTTGACCCCAAATTATCACACAATAGGTCATATGTGATAATATCATAGCATGTGTAAACATTTGAGCTGCTTTAAGAGATATACATGATCTTATCATACGAAAACAGTTCAAATTTGTCTTAATAGTCTTAGACATTTTCTTAATATGGGCATCAAACTAAAGCTTAGAGTCTATAACCCCTAAATATTTAAATTCACTCACTTCCGTGATTTCCTTTGAAAAGTTTATTGCATGAGCTGATATACAAACTACACAATCACTAAATACACTTCAATGAAATTACCAAGAGCAAATATAAGATTAAAAAACACTTTTGCTGAAGCAACAATGGCATTTTATCTTGCTTCTGTGTGTAATGCAGTTTGCCATTTTCCAATGTGGTTTAATCGGCTGTATAGAGTCTAATATGATTTTATGCTGGTCTGTTGAGGTTTGATGGGTTCTGAATTGGTCTAATATGTTCAGAGTTGAGTTATATTGAGTTTTTGCTGTCTGTGTGACAGGAAAACTTTTAGACTTAAAGATGTTACACATTCAAACGAGACTTCGTCATGTCAACTTCAAAGTATATCACAATAAACTTCTGTTTATATTGTGTTATTAGTGTTTGTGTTGATCAGTGTTGCTTGTGATTGTGTTTATGAGCAGCTGCAGTATCTCTCAGCTGTATCAGTGCAGTCACTGTGACTCTGACTGACGGAGGTTTTTGTACGACTCTTTATCACTGTGTGAACACCCAGCTACCACTGATATAGTGATCACTCAGACAGTAATAATCTCCTGTATCTTCAGTCTGGACTCCACTGATGGTGAGAGTGAAATCACTGTTAGATACACTGCCACTGAATCTAGATGGAGTTCCAGTGTAACGGCTTGTTGCCCAATATATGAGGAGTTTAGGAGCTTCTCCAGGTTTCTGTAAAAACCAGCTCATCCATGACCCATTACTATCACTGTAGACATTACTGCTGGTTTTACAGTTTATTCTGACTTCTTGTCCTGGTTGAGCTGCTGTTATTGATGGACTCTGAGTTACAGTGATCTGTCCTCTACACTCTGAAAGAAAGTAAAATAAAATTTCATAAATTTCATAAAAAATAAAATTATGAAATTGTATATGATTAATATTTTACACTTCAAAGCAAAAAAGAATAAATAACAAAATTAAATATTACAAATTGTATAACACAAACCTTGAGCAAACAGTGTGAGAGTCCAGATGAGGATGATGATGTTGTTCATTGTTGTTGTTTTGTCTTGTGTGATGATGAAGATTGTGTTCTGTTCTGCTCTCAGTCATGAAGTATTAAACTCACAGCACTATAAACACTCTCATGCAAAGTGTCTCTATGTAAATGCTCTTCATACACAGAACAGGCAGCTGTCAGTCTCAGAGCACAGATTAATTTCTTCATGCACGTTCATGTTCTAAAAAAACATTACAAGCTTTAATACTTTGTTATGAATATGAACTATAGAAATCAGACAGACACTGTCAACAATGAATGTTTGATTATTTTACTGGGTTGATAATAAACCTGAAGATCATCTGCGCTCAAAAGCAAATAGATCCATACATGTAAAAACTGACAATGAGATGATATTGCCATTTATCTCTTATAATAAATTATTTTGTATGCAATTCCATCTTGATAATTTATATTGATGTTTGGCTGTCAGTCTGTCAGTATTCTGTTGTGATTTTGAGAGTGAAGTGTTTAATGATGGTTTGATGGTTTTTGTTTGTGGGAGATTTTTTAGATTAACCTTAAACTGATTTATATTTGCATTAGTCAAAAT
>NC_056596.1:21508032-21508418 GCF_018340385.1 Cyprinus carpio | reverse complement strand
ATATATATATATATATTGTACAAACTTTCGTGTGCATATATAATCAAAATAATCCAACATTGTTTATAATGATGTAAAGAGTAAAGTAAAAAAGAAAATAAATAAATAATCACAATATTAATATATGCTTTGTGAAATGTACTGTATGTCGCTGGAATTAATGATTTCCTGAATATAAACACGCTTGGATTACATTGTTCATGGTGATGAGTGCTGTACTTATAGAGGGATATTTTGTGGTCGTTCTGTAGGTTGATGCTTTTGTTCATATTGTGCTTGAATTTAAAATGTACTGAGATTTATAAAGATGAATGCATTTAGGAACATTTTTTTGTGAGTATGGATAGTTTTATAAATCGTTTGTAGGGACATTTCAGAAATAGTTG
>NC_056596.1:21503531-21507667 GCF_018340385.1 Cyprinus carpio | reverse complement strand
CTGGAGACGACAAAGATCCTTCCTATTAAGGCAAATAAAAAGACTGTTACAATAGTCTAAACGGGACGAAATAAAAGCATGAATAATCATCTTCAACTCGACCTTTGACACCAGGGCTCTTATCTTAGAAATGTTCCTTAATTGAAAGAAACAGTTTTTAATAAGTTGCTTCGAGTGTTTCTCCAGAGACATGACCGCATCAAAAACAACACCTAAGCTCCTGAGACTCGGCTGAACAGACGAACCTAAGGCACCGATATGTTGTTTTATCTGAGGGATGCTCTGCTCAGGAGCAATGATTAAGGTTAAGGTTGTATGTTGACATTTAGGATCATTCTACACATATCTTTATAAATGAGGCCGCAGAACTGAAATTCATATTTTATAATCAAATGTCACTCAATGAACCATGAAAACACCTGCAGGTGAAGGAAATTATGAAACAGAAATAGAACAAGCAGTTACAGGACTGTAGGGGCGGGGCTAAGCAGCTCGGAAAAAGTTTGTGTCATTTGAAGTGACACTATTACAGTTTTGTTCACCCAATTACATTTTATTTTTATTCTGTCTATCATACACACTCAAAATTAAAATGCAAACACCCTAACTGTGTAATAGTAATTAATATGCAAATAATTCATTCATTAATTCATCCATTCATTCATTCAAACATTATTTAATTAATTTATTCATTCATTCGTGTCATTAAAAAAAATTTACATAAAAACTTCATGAAACATTTTTGAAAATTACATGTGATCTAGGAACTTACAGTGCTCGGTTCATGCACCGCGGGGCCCCCTCAAGCATGGGGCCCGGTGCAGTTGCACCCCCCTAAGGACGGCCCTGGCGTTAGAAATGAAAGTGCACAGAAAAATGGTTCCAAACCAGAAAAGGGTTCTTCAGCTTATAACAATAACAGAACCCCTTTCCTGCTAAATAGAACCATTTTGATAGTGTTCTATAAAGAACCATGCTTTGAAAATGCTGTAGGACCTTAATGGTGTTATAAATAACCTAATGATTTTCATTAATATCAGTATATTAGTATGTTTATATAATTAAAAAAAAATAGTATTATTAATTAACAACAATGGCAGCATGTTGTGTCAATTAGGTACTTAGGTATTTATTTATTTATTTTAATGATATGTGAAATTGTATCAGAAATAACAGTGCTCTAACAACAGTTATTAGCAGAATACATTAATAAATGACAATTGACATTAAACATAAGTAAATAGTTAAAGAAGACAAAATAGAAACAGAAAATAGTGAAATGAAGACCAAGTTCCAGTGAAATGCTGTATTTTCACAATCCTCTATGATGCCTGTAAGTCCATCAGTATGTGTATTTTGGTGTGACTGAGTGTCAGTGTCTCTCTGCAGATGAGGCTGTAGGATCCGACAGCATCTGAAATACACCACTGAGTTTAGAGTTACAATGTTTTTCCTTCTATCTGTTAATGTAAAATCAATTCTGGCCAGACGAAACCAGCAGTTCAATTCCAGGCTGCAGCAAAGTCAGAAAGTGCAGAAGAATCATCTGTTTTCTGTGGTCTTGTCCCGGTGGTCGTCTGAGACAAGGTCTTTACAGGGGATCTGTCTCTGCGGCTCATCTAGTTGTCATGGTCTCAGGGCTGTAGAGGTCCTTTCTAGGTGATGATCCACCATCTGGACTGGATACGTACTGGATCCGGTTGACTGCAGTGACCATCTGATATAGATACAGACTGGTTCTGGTGGCTACGGTGACCTCGGAATAAGAGAGAATAAGACTAATATTAGCGTAGTTGCCATGCAAGTACATCGGGTGTTATGGGAAGTGTTCCCGGTTCCGGTTTACCTAATTAATGCAGCCTAAAAAAATTTGGGGATTTGGATATTAGAAGCATATTAGTGTGTTATGTGTAAGCCAGGTTAAAGAGATAGGTCTTTAATCTAGATTTAAACTGCAAGAGTGTGTCTGCCTCCCGAACAATGTTAGGTAGGTTATTCCAGGGTTTTGGCGCTAAATAGGAAAAGGATCTTCTGCCTGCAGTTGATTTTGATATTCTAGGTATTATCTAATTGCCAGAGTTTTGATAATGCAGCGGACGTGGAGGACTATAATGTAACAAGAGCTCGTTCAAATACTAAGGTGCTAAACCATTCAGGGCTTTATAAGTAATAAGCAAGATTTTAAAATCTATACGATGTTTGATAGGGAGCCAGTGCAGTGTTGACAGAACCGGGCTAATATGGTCATACTTCCTGGTTCTAGTAAGAACTCTAGCTGCTGCATTTTGGACTAACTGGAGTTTGTTTATCAAGCGTGCAGAACAACCACCCAATAAAGCATTACAATAATCTAACCTTGAGGTCATAAACGCATGGATTAACATTTCTGCATTTGACAGTAAGAGCATAGGTCGTAATTTAGATATATTTTTGAGATGGAAAAATGCAGTTTTACAAATGCTAGAAACGTGACTTTCTGAGGAAAGATTGCTATCAAATAGCACACCTAGGTTCCTAACTGATGACGAATAATTGACAGAGCAGCCATCAAGTCTTAGACAGCGTTCTAAGTTATTACATGCAGAGTTTGTAGGTCCTATAATTAACACCTCTGTTTTTTTGCTCATTTTTGAGCCTGTCCTCCAACAAAAAACGACCTTTTGAGCCTGTCCTCCAACAAAAAACGACCATATAGGTCATTTGTGCAAGCACCTTATTATCATGGATCGAACCCATGATAGCATGATTGCATATCAAGGTATAACACAATAATCTACCAACTGAGCTACACGAAACGCAAATCACAGTGCAAATAAAAGAGTACAAAACATTAATATGAAAACAACCTTTTGCCGATAGGGGCACAATTGTAGTATACGCTCTGATGGGTCGTATTTCAGAGATTTAGACAAACGACCTATACGAGCGTATTAGTTGGAGGACAGGTTGAGTTTTTTATATCTACTATGCATTCCGTTAGTTTTTCAAATTGGTATGTTTTGCCGGGCCGCGAAAAAATATAGAGCTGAGTATCATCAGCATAACAGTGAAAGCTAGTCTATGCAAAAGAATGTTGTGGTCAATAGTGTCGAACGGAGCACTAAGATCCAATAGCACTAATAGTGAGATACAACCTCGATCAGATGATAAGAGCAGGTCATTTGTAACTCTAAGGAGAGCAGTCTCAGTACTATGATACAGTCTAAATCCTGACTGGAAATCCTCACAGATACAATTTTTCTCTAAGACGGAATTTAATTGTGAGGATACTACCTTTTCTAGTATCTTGGACAGAAAAGGGATATTCGAGATCGGTCTATAATTAACTAGTTCTTTGGGGTCAAGTTGTGGTTTTTTGATGAGAGGCTTAATAACAGCGAGTTTGAAGGTTTTTGGGACATATCCTAATGACAATTACTAATTAATAATAGTCAGAAGAGGATCTATGACTTCTGGAAGCACCTCTTTTAGGAGATTAGATGGAATAGGGTCTAACATGTTGTTGGTTTAGATGATTTAACAAGTTATACAATTCTTCCACTCCTATAGTAGAGAATGAGTGGAACTGTTCCTCAGGGGATCTATAGTGCACTGTCTGATGCGATACTGTAGCTGACGGCTGCATGGTTACAATTTTATCTCTAATAGTATCGATCTTAGAAGTAAAGTAGTTCATAAAGTCATTACTGCTGTGATGTTGGGAAATCTCAACACTTGTTGATGCTTTATTTTTCGTTAATTTAGCCACTGTATTGAATAAATACCTGGGGTTGTGTTTGTTTTTTTTCTAAAAGAGACGAAAAGTAGTCAGATCTAGCAGTTTTTAATGCTTTTCTGTAGGATAGGCTACTTTCCCACCAAGCAATATGAAATACCTCTAGTTTTGTTTTCCTCCAGCTGCGCTCCATTTCCCGGGCTGCTCTCTTAAGGGTTCGAGTGTGCTCATTATACCATGGTATCAGACTGTTTTCCTTAACCTTCCTTAAGCGTAAAGGAGCAACTGTATTTAAAATGCTAGAAAAGAGAGAGTCCATAGTTTCCGTTACATCATCAAGTTGTTCTGAGGTTTTGGATATGCTAAGGAATTGGGATACGTCAGGAAGATTACTTAAAAGCAGTCTTTTGTGGTAGACGTG
>NC_056596.1:21499519-21503247 GCF_018340385.1 Cyprinus carpio | reverse complement strand
AAAACTTTATCTGCAGCCAGCACTAACTCGGATGTAAAATCAGCAAACTCTTTAATAAAGTCAGTATGGTGTAGCTGTATACAGCAGCCAGTACAAACATCACAGGGGATTTATCATTAACACTCGTTTCTCTGGATAATGTTATATGAAGCACCATTACTTCAAACGAGTTATACTTGAAGCCTGCACTCTGAGAAATACTGAGAACATTGTTATAAATTGAAGCAACACCTCCCCCTTTACCTTTTGGACGTGGTTCATGTTTATAACAGTAATATTGGAGGGTAGACTCATTTAAAATAATGTAATCGTCAGGTTTTAGCCAGGTTTCTGTCAAACTGAGCACATCTAGACTATGATCAATGATCATATAATTTACAAAAAGTACTTTCATAGAAAGGGACCTGATATTCAATAAGCCAAGATTTATCATTTGTTTATCCGTATTGCATCTGTTTTTTTATTTGTTGAACCTCAATTAAATTGTTACTCTTAAATTGGTTTAGACGTTTTTTTGTATTTTCTAGTTCGGGGAACAGACACGGTCTCTATAGTGTGATATCTAGGTGAAAGAATCTCTATGTGCTGAGAATTAATTGACTTCTGTGATGTGAGGCGGCTAGCAGACGGTCGGTTTAGCCTGTTATTCTGCGGACCTATGTTAAATCGATGTTATTCTGCGGGCACCACTTAGACATCCAGCTAATGAGTGATGACAATCTGCTATGCATCTCAATTTCAGGTGGATCTGTCTGAACGGTTTAAAGAGGACTGAGACCGGCACGACCAACACCAGGAGTGAATGAAGATCCATCTACTTTGTCAAAAGCGGTTCAGGTCGTGCCCCTAAAGCTTCGTCCAAATTGTCTATGAAACCTATGTTATTCTGCGCGGGACACAAAACCGAACCCGAATCACTTAGACATCCAGCCATTGAGTGATGAACAATCTGCTATGTATCTCATTAACCACAGTAAGCAGAGGAGGGGACCAGAGCATATTACAGTGTCTGACATCGTGCTTTGCAAGTTCACACACACCTCTTTAATGTTATTTTTAGTGATCTCCGACTGGCGAAATCGTAACATCATTAGCTCCGGGTGTTAATAAGCTGCGGTATTGACTTTAGCATTAGCCTAGCTTTAAATTTGCAATATGTCAGGCGACTCTGGCTCTCCAAGTTAAACATTGGCCTATGTGGCTGGTCTCCTCTACTTTCACGTGCGCGGACAATAAGAAAAGCGCCAATAACTAACGGCTACTCTCTTATGCACCAGAGTTCTCACGTGGGCTTACATTGAGTGGGAGAACCTTTGTTAATGTTGGATGCGGAACGAAAGCCGTGTTTTGACTCCTTCTAAGGCGGCCGCGCTCACAGGCACCCGTCTTGCCCTGCTACAGAGGCAAAAACCGGAGCGAGAGAGAAAGAAACGTAGCGGTAGAGGCGAGGAGAGGAAAGAAAATAACACGCGATAAATGCTGAATGGAACGGCTAATTGACAGCTAACGAATGCTAACTCGCTTTGCAGTTACACTGACCCTCCCTGATTTAGAAAAAAAGCCGAACAGAATAAAATTAATCAGGTTTAGAGTATTAGAGAATATCAGAAATCTGGTGGGAAGTACGTTATTTTTATCACCTTAAACAACAGAGAGTGATAGTAAGATAGAGATTCTAAAGAAAAACAAAGCTACACGGAGCTACGATCACAAACCAGCAAGGCAAGCAGGAATCATGCATAATTATGCATAAACCCAAGTAGTAATAATAATAATAGTAATAACAATATGGACCATAAATTCAATATCTTTGTTACTTACTCAGTGGAGATGGGGAAAGAAGCATCCTTGACTGAACAGAGCTGCTCACACTTACATGTTCTCTTAAACTAAAAAGAGAAAAATACATGATTGGTAGGAAACCAGTTACAATTTGAAAGTTAAAAATTATAGACAATTAAAGAAGAAATGATTTATCTGTTGAGAGTGTGCTGACAGTCTCATAACTGATTTTCTGGAGCTCAGTGATCCAACTACAGACTGTCAACACACTCTTAGCAGGAAAATAATTTCATTCTTAAATTGAAATACAAATGAAACTTTCAAATTGTAGCTGGTTTACAAACAAACAACCTGTTCCCTTTCAAGGAAACTTCGAACTGCGTCCTCTAGGGGTCGCTATGGGGAACACCTCGTCGTGACCCGTGTCTGAAGCATACATTGAAAAAACACCAACGAGTTGGCCGGCAACAGCCTCTGACGTCACTTCTGGCACGACTATAAACAGGCACCGGGAGAACACGTCATTCTCTTCTTCGTCTTCAAAACTTACTGTTTTGTTTGAAGCGTGCATCTGAAAGAACCGGTAAGAGCGCTCTTTCTCTGTCTATCATGGCGACTACTAGCAAGCATTTAGACGATGTGTGCATCCGTGTCGGCGTTATTTGACACCCGATGACACACACGATCTTTGCGTCATTTGTTTGGGTAAAGAGCACGCACGCGATGTCTTTGAGGAGGCAATCTGCGTGCATTGTGAGCGTTTTTTCAAGGAAAAAGCTCCGCTCTCGTTCGTCTCTCTTTCTGAGAAAAAAAAAGGCAGCCATCTGCTTCCCGCGGTTCAGGACCTGCCACTGCTGAGGCACGGAGGAGAATGAGCTCGTGAGAATTTCAGGTGGATCTGTCTGAACGGTTTAAAGAGGGACTTTCCCTTTCGCGCTCATAATGGCGGCGGACGAGAGAGAGCCTCGGGAGGATGATGTTATATCTTTAGGTTGGCATACAAAGGTTGCCATGCAAAGTACGCTAACAAGGTGACGCCGTGAGGCCGCCTCGATGAGCGTTATCTTTCCGACCATAGCCCTCCAGCTCAGGAGAGCCTTCCATTTCTGCCTGATCTGAGATCACACATCGAAAGGAAATGAAAGAGGCCGTTTTCTTCTCGCATCCATTGGTTTCGGCATAAGAGTTTTGCCGACATCGAGGCGATGCACGAAAACTGCTATGAGAGGATGCCCCCTGTAGAAAGAGCTTTCTTTCTGCGGGGGAGACATCCTCTCTTTATCTCCCTCCTTGCCATCTAAGCCCCTTCAAAAAATGAAGGGGCTTAGATAGATCTGCTTTCAGATCCTTCGTTCCACGAAGGTCGAGGTCTGAGCCCGAACAACATAGGGGTCCTGGCCTGTCTCGATCTGAGGATCAAAGATGGGCACAGAAGGCTAGTGTCGCGACTCGCGCTCCTCCCTCACCTGCGGGCAGGGGTAAGAGGAATTGTGGGTCACAAGGAGGTAAGCAGAACCTAAGGGATGTGATCCAGACGAGGGAGCGTTCTCGTCTGAATCAGAGTGATACCGAGGTATCTACTCATTCCCTTTAGGGATTTTTAACTTCTGCTTTTATCCTCCCCTTCCTAATTCCCCTGTAACCACCAGCTCTCCACCTGATCAAGGTTAGGTGGAAACCTCTCGCAAAACAGTCTCCTATGCTGGACCTATAATGTTTTTGGTTGGTTCTATGTTCATAGCAACCACCTTACTGATGGTCCGGACTAAAAGGAGGCACCCCTTGAGCGGGGCTCCAGCGCAGGAGGGTGGGAATAGCCCTTTCTGTATATACTTATGTGTAAATTGCTGGTGGTTATGTGTCTACTAATAAACTCTGTGAGTTTCCCTTGCAGTGCTCAGTTAAAGTGTTTACAAAACACTCGTCAGCATGAGCCATCCGGCTTA
>NC_056596.1:21498802-21498897 GCF_018340385.1 Cyprinus carpio | reverse complement strand
CGGATACCTATCTAAACAGGGTGTTGCTACTGGAGATCTGTTGAGACAGCTCCTTCAGCGAGCATTTGCGAGAGCAAGCGGTATCCCCTGTGTAT
>NC_056596.1:21497914-21498709 GCF_018340385.1 Cyprinus carpio | reverse complement strand
TATGTAGCTTAGGCCTTTGGCCGTAAGGGGTACTGTCACAGACAGCCGTCTAAACGTCCCAGGTAGGCAACTCCCATGGAAATGGTAGAGTTGATGCTTAGTGTTCACCATGATTCTGGCCTGCACTCCCCTCAGCATGGCGGCGTGGGTATACTGTTCCCCATAGCGACCCCTAGAGGACGCAGTTCCATGTGACCATGGTTCCCTGAGTAGGGAACGAGACACTGCATCCTCTAGCTCCCTGCCATGCTTCGGACGCAAGCTTCAGACGAAGAAGTGAATGACGTGTTCTCCCAGTGCCTGTTTATATTCGCGCCGGTAGTGACATCAGAGGCTGTCGCCGGCCAACTCGTTGGTGTTTTTTCAATGTATGCTTCAGACACGGGCCACGACAACTGAGACGTTTCTTAAGGGCTTGATCATGTTATCTGAATCTCCTGCGCTCCATCACGCCACTCCACATTCGTAACCCGTGACGATCTCTTTGTAGATGTTTTTTTTTTTTTTTTTACTTTTATGTGTGAGTAGCTCTGTTCAGCAGAGGACACTTCTCTCCTCTTCTCCACTATGTAAGTAACAGAGTTGTTGAATTTATAATACATATTTCACTGGAACTTAGTCTTCAACGTATCTATTTTTTGTTTTTATTTTGTGCTTTACTTCTTTATGTATTTATTCATGTTCAATGTCAGCTGTCATTTATTAATTTATTCAGCCAATAACTATTGTTAAGAGCACTTTTTTGCTACAGTTTGACATCAATAAAAAAGAACCTAATTCATACAACATGTCATT
>NC_056596.1:21497595-21497863 GCF_018340385.1 Cyprinus carpio | reverse complement strand
AAAAAAAAAAAAAAAAAACAAGAAAAAAAAAAAACAAGATGGCTCAATACTGATTTTCCGGAGCTCAGCCATAGGGTTCTTTATTCTCGCCCTTTTGTTTTTCAAATAAACTGTCAAACACTAACACAAAGAACCATTTCAGCATAAAAGGGATCTTCAGGATGCTAAAACCATTACTACATGTAAAGAACCTTTAAAGAACCATCTTTTTTTAGAGTGTATATGTATATATGTATATACATACACCTATTTACAGTCAGTAACAACA
>NC_056596.1:21480281-21496818 GCF_018340385.1 Cyprinus carpio | reverse complement strand
GGAAAAAGGAGGCCATACAATATATATATATATATATATATATATATAATGATAATAATAACGTTTTGCTATTTTTTTTTCTGCCTTTCTTGTAAAACAGTAAATTTGAAAATTCTTGGATAACAACAATTATATAATAGCATTATTTTAGCAAATACTAATGTACACAAACCTTACATTGAGTGGTGGTCTAATACATTTATTAAAGGGGTCATATGATGCTGCTAAAAATAACATTAATTGGTGTAATGCAATGTGTTTATACGGTTTAAGGTTCAAAAAACAGATTATTTTCCTCTATGCCCCGCCTTTCTGAAACATGTTGATTTTTACAAAGCTCATCGGTCTGAAAAGCGAGGTGTTCTCTGATTGTCCAGCTATCCAGCCCGCTGTGATTGGCTGACTGCCTTAAGCGTGTGACGGAAATGTCATGCCCCTTACCATACTGTGATGCCGTGTGTCCCGGTGCGATGAGACAAAACCAATAAAGTTATACTGTGTTTATAATAAATAAAACTACAACCTTACCTTCAACCCACCCATAATGACCTATCATGTGTTTTTACACGTTGCGTTGTGTATCACGCCGCGTAAAAAATAAAACCATGTCTGCATTTGTAATCGGAAAATGACAAACAACAAGCTCTACTCTGCACTGCTTAAAACTCATGTTTGAATCGTCATTGGCAAATTCTTTAAATATGTAAACGTACTTACAGACTGTGTGTCAGAAGCACCAGACTGACCTTACAAAGTTAGAATTGCCCCACTTTATAGAAACAGACACTGGCATTGTAGGCTACTCTCACAGGAAACAGTCCTCGTCCTCCGTTAAAATGCGCTGCAGACATCTGAATATTTGGGTTGAAAGGCCAAACAAAGTAGTTTCACTTTCACAAAGAACACTGATTTCTAGTTGTGTCCTCTTTTGGAAGGCCAAACAAAGTAGTTCCACACACACAAACAACACAACAGTGTCTCCACAACATGATGCCGGTGGCAACAGTGAGAATAAAAGTTACACCTTCTTTCTTTGCTTGAACATTTGGGCGGCGTTATGCAAATCTTCCCAAAAAGTTATGTAGACATGTGGGGACATGTTTAAACGAGGTGTTTTAGGCAGGAGTGGTTAACTCTTAACTTTTATAAAGAATATCTCTTTGGATTTCAGACTTTAGTCTTTGCAACTTTACAGATCTTCTTTATGCACCAAGCCTGGTCTAGCAATCCCAATGCTCCAAATAGAAATTAAACATGCAAAATCAACCAATCCCAACTCTCATAGAGTGAAAAAGCCTTTCGATCGCCCTCTGGAGGAGAAAAAACAACACCAAAAAACATCTTCTAGTCCCTTTTTCGTAAATAAGTAAGTGAATAAATAAATGTAAAAAAAAAAAAATAAGGTTAAGGTGAGTCACTATATGCCCTTCAAATTTTTATGTACACCTTACAGCTTTCATCTTTTCATCTTTACTCACGTTTTAACTCAGCATTGAAACATGGTGTTTAAAAACAATAAATAAATGTATATTGAATGTAAATTATCTTAATTGTAAAATATATTGTATAATAATAATAATAATAATAATAATAATAACAAAAAAAATAAAAAGGTGGAGATACATAGTACATATTTACAGTAAATAGGCCTAGCTAATTCAACTTTTTTTCAGGTCAAGTAAGTATGCGGAATCCAGATGTGTTGTAAAAAAATGCTGCTATGGCACTTCAGAAGTGTTTTCCAGAGCACCTGTGGCCTAACTTGAATTTTCCCAGGTGTAAAGTGCAGAACAAATTTTCGAGCCACACGTCTGACTCAGAGTTAATCATCATCATAAACTTCAGTGCACTCAAACTGAACAGCTCTCCTGTTTCATTTAGCTTATTACCAGTTATAATTCACATTTGAAATGTTACAGAAAGGCTTTTATCTGGTTTGGCTTCTGTTATTATATGGGTTGAACAGCAGTGAAGCTCATCCAGAGCTTTCTGATCAGGAGATTTTCTGGGGAGCCGATCAGTATGACTTTTCTATCATGCTGCGAGCTGGAGACCTCCAGTGCTACTGGCACTTTGCTCACTTCGGTGAGTGCTTCTAATTAAACTTCATGGTAAGACATTTACATTCTACATGTAAATATTAGTGTGGTCTTGAATCCTTCAAATGTTGTGGCTCATCGTGTTTGCTTTATCTGTGCAGGTTTTTATCCAGATGTGCTTCAGTAATTTACACAATCACGCGTTGGGAGCAGCGGTTTTCCTGAACTTTGGTGTGTATACGAGCGGACAAAGGAAAGCAGAGACGAAAAAGAAAGAAGAGGATATGAAACAGATAAATAGTACAACTGTCCTTCATTGCAGGTAAATAACAATTGCCATCCAGCAGCAAACAAGCACATCCTTACCATAATGTTACTTCCTATGAATTATCATGTAACCTCCGCCGCCTCACCCTTGTCATTGAAATTATTCATGTATCATTTCTGTTAAGGAAAACTATCTGATTGTTTATAGATAGTATTATTTTTTTTTTTTTTGCCATTTCAGATAATTTAAAAGCAAACTGAATAAAGATGACATTGAAAATGTATTGTTTAGTGTGATTGATAGTAAGTCCTTAAATGTTCGAATTGAACATTGCTCAAAATCTCATGTAGGAAAAAGCAAGCGCAGGCTGCAGAGTGTTTGTGCTCTCCACATGTGGCGTCATCTTAACTACGAGGCGGAATGAGAGCGGGCCTGATTTCTACCTGATCTTCAGTCCAACTCCACTTATGTTGAACATTCTATGCTGTCCAAAGTCTGCTCATCATCACAGCTTGATACCTGCAGCTCTACTGCCTCAAGAGACTCTTCAACACCAAACCAGCAGAGGGAGACAAACCCCGCTGTTAACATACACAAACTAAACCAGCAGAGGGAGACAAACCCGCTGTTAACATTCAAACACTACAACGAGCAGAGAGAGACAGACAAAAGAGACACCCCGCTGTTAACATCAACACTAAACCAGCAGAGAGAGACAAACCCCGCTGTTACCAACGACACCAAACCAGCAGAGGGAGAACAAACCCGCTCCTGTTAACATCAACACTAAAGCCACAGCAGAGGGGAGACAACCCAGCTGTTAACATCAACACTAAACCATCCGCAGAGAGAGACAAAACCTCCGCTGTTAACAATCGACACCAAACTCAGCACAGGGGAGACAAACCCCGCGCTGATAAACAAATCGACACTAAACCAGCAAAGAGAGACAAAACCCCGCTGTTTAACATCAACACCAAAACCCAGCAGAGGGAAACAAACCCCGCCTGTTAACATCAACACTAAACAGCAGCAAGAAGAGAGACAAACCCTGCTTTAACATCAACACCAAAACCAGGCAGAGGGAAAACAAACCCCGCTGTTACATCAACACCAAACCAGCAGAGGGAGACAAACCCCGCCGTTAACATCAACACTAAACCAGCAGAGGGAGACAAACCCCGCTGTTAACATCAACACTAAACCAGCAGAGGGAGACAAACCCAGCTGTTAACATCAACACTAAACCAGCAGAGAGAGACAAACCCCGCTGTTAACCATCGACACTAAACCAGCAAAGGGTTAGAAACAACCCCCGCTGTTAACATCGACACCAAACCAGCAGAGGGAGACAGACCCCCGCCGTTAACATCGACACTAAACCAGCACAGAGAGACAAACCCCACTGTTAACATCCACACAAAACCAGCAGAGGGGAGACAAACCCCACCGTTAACATCAACACTAAACCAGCAGAGGGAGACCAACCCCACCGTTAACATCAACACTAAACCAGCAGAGGGAGACCAACCCCACCGTTAACATCAACACTAAACCCAGCAGAGAGGCAAACCCCGCTGTTAACATCAACACCAAACCAGCAAGAGAGACAAACCCCACTGTTAAAGCATCAGCACTAAACCAGCAGAGGGAGACAGACCCCACTGTTAACTTCAACACTAAACCAGCAGAGGGAGACAGACCCCACTGGTTAACATCACACTAAACCAGCAGAGAGAGACAAACCCGCCGTTAACATCAACACTAAACCAGCAGAGAGGCAAACCCCGCTGTTAACATCGACACTAAACCAGCAAAGAGAGACAAACAACACTGTTAAACATCAACACTAAACCAGCAGAGGGAGACAAACCCTGCTGTTAACATCAACATTAAACCAGCAGAGGGAGACAAACCCCACTGTTAACATCAACACTAAACCAGCAGAGAGAGACAAACCCCGCCGTTAACATCAACACTAAACCAGCAGAGAGGCAAACCCCACCGTTAACAATCAACACTAAACCAAGCAGAGAGGCAAACCCCACTGTTAACATCAACACTAAACCAGCAGAGAGAGAGACAAACCCCGCCGTTAACATCAACACTAAACCAGCAGAGAGGCAAACCCCGCTGTTAACATCAACACCAAACCAGCAGAGTAAGACAAATCTCACTGTTAACATCAACAACAATCCAGCAGAGAGAGACTAACCCGCTGTTAACATCACACACCAAACCAGCAGAGGGAGACAGACCCTGCTGTTAACATTGACACCAAAAATCGACACCAAACCAGCAGAGGGAGACAGACCCCGCTGTTAACATCCACAACAAACCAGCAGAGGGAGACAAACCCTGCTGTTAACATCAACACTAAACCTGTCTCTTACTTCAGCCCTACACCAGTATTTCCTGCATTTTTATGTCCCAAGAGCGAATTTAAATTAAAACAAAACTAACTGATTTCAGTCTTTTCTTTGGTTACCGTAAAACTTCAAATAATAGCAGAGTCCCAAATAGACGCCCTGTCCCTCTTTTAAAAACGGCTGGTGTGACGACAGGTTTAGGTAAATAAAGGCTGGTCTCAAATAGAGGCATGGTCTGTTTTTTTAGTATACATCGGGTTGTATTTAGTGATCTTCTCAAACCCGTCAGATTGTCTGTTTCTATGTTTTGATTATATTTCACGTTGACAGACACAACAACAGTTTCATGAACGACTCATCACTAATGGCAACATAACAAAGAGGTGTAACGAACTTTCTCTTTAGTCAGTTCAGTTTTTCCACCATGGAGACAAAAAAAAAAACGTATGATTTGATCATTTAAGCTGACAGTTGTCAAATTTGCCGAACAAAATTCGGGAGAAGCAGAGGCAAGGACATTTCTTGGTTGAAGTCCAAAGAGAGTGCGAGAAGTGATCTGCGTAAAAATACAAGCTGAACTGGCAACGTGCTGGTCCGAGGAAGATGACAAAAGGGCCAGACTGCGAGGGGTGAGGGAGGAAGAAGGCCATGAATAGCTGAGGTGAGCGTGTGTGAGTGGATCCCACAGCATTGTCGGTTGCAAGCATCTCAGAGTCTCATGTAAAATGATCAGGGCCAAGGCCAAAAGAAGTGTATGCAACAGTGAGTGACGGCAGGGATGAGGAGAGTTTTACTGCGAGCGCTGGCTGGCTGGACAAATTCCTGAGGCGCAAACGACTTTTCGTCAGAAGACGCACAACTGGTGGCCCAGAAAGACGCCAAGCACTTCACTGAGAAACTGGTAATTTTGTCACATATACAACGCGGATTATTAAGGCAAAGAAAAGTACAGCTGAAAAACATTATAGCCATGGACGAAACAGCGGTGTGGTTTGATATGGTGGGCTCTACAACGGTGGATGCAAGAGGTGCACGCAGTGTTCCATTGAAAACCACAGGCCATGAGAAGAGCCACTTAAACGTGGTGTTGGCTGCGAAAGCAGACGGGACCAAATTGAAACCTTACATTGTCTTCAAAAGGGGATCAAGGAGGTGAAATTAATGCAAAAATATCAGTGGGGTGGCGTGGCCACGTCCAAGAATGGATGGATGAACGAGGAGCTGACTGCAGACTGGGCTTCAGAGAGTGGTTTTGGAAACGCTCAACTTCGCCCCTCGTCTCCTAGCCTGGGATTCATATCGATGTTCATATCAGCGCAGCGACCAAAGCTGAGCTCAAAAGGGGCTACAACATAACCACCGGCTGTGATACCCGGTGGCTGTACAAAGTACATACAGGCCCCTGACGTCGTATGGAACCAGCCATTCAAAGCCAGCCTGCACGAGTCCTATGACAACTGGATGGCAGGGGATGTGGACAAAGAGTACATAGCTGGAGGAAATATGAGGCCCCAGCTCGTCGCTTGTTGGTTTCCTGGGTACTTCAAGCGTGGGAAAAGCTGGATACGGAGCGGCTGAAAAATTCCTTTAAGGTATGCTTGCACGCGCGCGCGCGTGTGTGTGTGCACGAGGGAGAAAGAGGAGATAATATATTTCATTAACTTCGGGATATTATCCTTAGGTATGTGGCCTGACAGTAGCTTCTGATGGAAGTGAGGATCACCTTATCCATTGTTTCAAAGAGGGAGAGCAGTGCGCATCTGGGCGAGAGCTGTTAGTGCAAGCAAGGCAGGCAGAGTTAGCGGAGGCTGAAGAGGGAGAAGTGGAGGAGAGCGACGTGGAGGAGGAATTCGCCAATGAACTTGTAATTGAGGATCGCGGGGATGATGATAGTGATGAATAGAGTAATTTTCTATCACATGATTGCAGTTGTTTTACAGGGTAGCCTTCATTCTTTCTTGTGTGATATGTTTCAGGCAACAATTGCACAATCTATATTGATCTTAAACTTAAACTAAATATAAATATTCCCATTCCCATCACATCGTTAAGGACCTCGTTTCGTTTTTTATGCTGCCAAATAATCTAAGAACATTTCTTTACACTAAATTATTTGTTAAACACATTCGTTTAGGGTAACTTGTATTGTTCTGGTGCCCATTGCAGTCACATCATTTCGTTTTTATATTTTTTTTTTTTTTTTTATGCTGCCAATAGCCAAAGACATTTCTTACATTAAATGATTTGTTAAACACATTCAAATTAATTATAAATAAAACGTAATATAATGTGGTAACCTCCTACTGTCATGCTTGAACATCTCAACACTAAATTAAAGGAAGGCCTGTCTCTTATAGACGCCTGTCTCAAATACAAGCCGGTGCAGTTCGGCGATTTGGGTAAATAGAAGCCCGGGCTATTATTTGAAGTTTTTAACGGTATTTGAATATCATTATTAAAACTGACTTCTTCATGAATTTGTTCTTGATTTTCAAATGCTTCTTTGTTATAACTTTCAATGTTAAAATATAAAACGCATTATAATTATAACTATTACAATACAATATAATATTTATTATTCTAATTGTCTCATGACTGTGGTTTCATTTCCACTGAACAGTTTTGCCCTTCACCCAATAGAACTGATCAAAGTGGAAAACCAAGGTAAATATCACTTGTGAGCAGAATATTTTTGAGTAAATTCCAATCAAGCTATAATTTTACTGAATTATGAGAAATGTGTGAATGTTATTTGATTGCGTTAACTCCAAAACATAATTTTCACCACTGACTTTATTAATTTTTAATGTTTTATGACACGTAAAAGGAAATCATGCAGAACTCATTTTGTGTAATTTTGGATTGAAAGGACATGAGTACTCTGACTGCTGTTTCCCTGGATGAGTATTGTCAGATTTGATTGGACTGTTTAATGGTGGATCATTTTGAATGATGAATTAAATACATCCATGGTGAAGTTGTGTGTAGAAAACAGATCAAAGATCCAAAAAAGACTCACAAATCAGTACAAGACTTCTAAATTTTTTGAGTGAACGAGAGTGTTATAAGAAATAACAGAAAATAAATCATCAGCAGCTGCAGTATCTCTCAGCTGTATCAGTGCAGTCACTGTGACTCTGACTGACGGAGGTTTTTGTACGACTCTTTATCACTGTGTGAACACTGGACCACTGTGGTAACTCAGACAGTAATAATCTCCTGTATCTTCAGTCTGGACTCCACTGATGGTCAGAGTGAAATCTCGTCCAGTATTCGCTGTTCCACTGCCACTGAATCTAGATGGGGTTCCTGACTGGAGGGTGTTTATATAATATATCAGGAGTTTAGGAGCTTCTCTGGGTTTCTGCTGATACCAGTATAAGTGACTGTTGTATATTCCTACATCTATATGACACTCTATTGTAGCTGTTTGACCCAGCTTGACAGTTTTCATCTCAGGTTGAGTCAAAGTGACTCCTCTGGATGCTGAAGAAGAGAAAATAAAGTCAGTTTGTTTGTAAATCACCTTTATATCAGAATATTTGTATATTAAAATGGTAAAAAAAAACAATAGCTTATTATTCATATCAAAATGTATTATCACACACCTTGAAAAAAAAGCTGCAATGGTCCAGATGAATGATGATGATGTTGTTCATTGTTGTTGTTTTTGTCTTGTGTGATGATGAAGATTGTGTTTCTGTTCTGGCTCTCAGTCATGAAGTGTTAAACTCACAGCACTATAAAACACTCTCAGAGCACTGAAGCATGTGCTGATGATGCAAAGAAGTGGGCAGGATTTACAACAGCTTGAGCTGCTAACAAACTCAAATACCGTACATCTAAGGGAAGGTGAACTGAATTTGGAGTTAAATATCATTAAAAAAAGGGAATATAATAACAAAAACACAAAAAAAGTTATGGTTCTTCAATGTTAGAATTAACAGACAAGATAAATATAGATGTAACGTAAGACATCACTGTTAATTCTACATTGAAACAATGATGTTGCTATCACCATAATCATCATAATCAGCTGCAGTTTTTTTTTTTCTTCTCTCTGAGTCATAATTACTGAGCTGCATATGAAGTATCATTATAAGAAACTCCATGATAAAAGAGGTCAAAGGTCACCTCAGATCAGCGGTGAGGCCAAAAATCTCCAAGTGGATGAACTTTGGTGAATAGAGTGGACCTCTATTCTGTGTCTTGTTTTAAAGCTACTTTTTAACTGTAACTCTTTTGAAAAAGTAGAACTGTTTGAATGAACCGATTTACTGAAATGATTCAGACGTAAGTTACATACAGGACTGTTTAGGACAAACTGATTCTCTAGAATGAAATGAACTTCATTTACATAACGTTTTGTTATCCTTTATTATTTGCACAATTTCTTATCAGTGTTTTGCAGAACTATGTAATGTTCAGAAATACAGTTTGAATTAAATGTCACAAAAAGTCTGAAAAGTCAAAAAGCCCGGTGGTGTCTCTAGCAGTGACTGTGATGTGCTCACTGTTCATGATCTACAAACTCCATCCAGCTCCTGCTCATGAAAAAACTTCCTCTCTCTCCACCTCAGCCTCCCAAAATCACAGTGTTAGTGAAATACTGGACTTATAAGCTTCATCGCTGCAACACAGAGATCACAGATGAGCAGAAGTCTTGTGTGACATGAGCAGCAGTGGTTCATGTAGTCAGACAGTTGTGTAGTGAAGATGAGGATTAATCTGGACTTTGAGGCCCCCATTCTTTGAGGCCATTCCCTAAACTTTAAATGATGGCAAAAATGTCCTGATGCAACTTATGAATGGAAGTGTTTGGTTTCTGCTAAACATAACAGGACTCATGTCTATCAAGATGATTCATGTTTTACAAAAATCCACACAGAAGTCTTCAGGGTCATCCTGGTGCTTCTTCTCAAAATGTGACACATCAAATATGTTTTTGAAATCACGGCCCGACTGCAATCCATATATGTATTTTCATTCTCAGCATTTATTTTTGAAATATGATAAATATTAATTCAGAGTTTGACTGCAACACAGTGAACAATGCATGATTTTTAGGGACGTTGTTTGTCAAACCTTTTTTTTATGTGTGTGTGTGTGTGTGTTCAGCTATCATAATGGTTTAACTAACCATTACAGATTTAATTCAGTAATTAATTAAAATGCGATCATTAATCAACCCCTTCAGAAGCTGGTGATGACAGTTCATCCAGCAGCACTGATTAAGACTTTTACTCAGTGCAAGTCTTGTTAGTACACTAGATTTGTGTGATTTTTACTTTATTGGATGGTTTTGCTCATTCCATACACAACTTATAGATAGGGCAAATAGATAGATAATGTTCTGCACTGAAATATAGTGATCTACAGTCAAGAGTGATTGATATGATTCACATCCATCAGCAGCTGCAGTATCTCTCAGCTGTATCAGTGCAGTCACTGTGACTCTGACTGACGGAGGTTTTTGTACGACTCTTTATCACTGTGTGAACACCCAGCTACCACTGACAGAGTGTTCACTCTGACAGTAATAATCTCCGGTATCTTCAGTCAGGACTCCACTGATGGTCAGAGTGAAATCACTGTTAGATCCACTGCCACTGAATCTAGATGGAGTTCCAGTGTAACGGCTTGTTGCAAGATATATGAGGAGTTTAGGAGCTTCTCCAGGTTTCTGTAAATACCAGCTCATCCATGACCCATTACTATCACTGTAGACATTACTGCTGGTTTTACAGTTTATTCTGACTTCTTGTCCTGGTTGAGCTGCTGTTATTGATGGACTCTGAGTTACAGTGATCTGTCCTCTACACTCTGAAAGAAAGAACAAAGTATAAGAATTAAAAATGATGTATATTTCAAATTTTAAAAAAGATTAATTGTCTTTATGAAAGCTTTGCTACAAACCTCGAGAAAACAGTGTGAGAGTCCAGATGAGGATGAGGATGTTGTTCATTGTTGTTATTTTGTCTTGTGTGATGATGAAGATTGTGTTCTGTTCTGCTCTCAGTCATGAAGTGTTAAACTCACAGCACTATAAACACTCTCCCTGCAAAGTGTCTCTCTGTAAATGCTCTTCATACACAGAACAGGCAGCTGTCAGTCTCAGAGCACAGATTAATTTCTTCATACATGTTCATGTTCTACAAAACATTACAAGCTTTAATACTTTGTGATGAATGTTAACTATATAAATTAGACAGACACTCTCTACAATGAATGTTTGATTATTTTACTGAGTTGATAAAATAATTAATAATATTAAAGATAGTTTGCTCTCAAAAGCATATATATTCATACATGTGAACCAGTTTGATGTGAGACTGAAAACTGTGGTCATATTTCTATTTATCTTTCAAAATAAATTATTTTGTGTGCAATTCTATCTTAAAAATGTATTGCACTCTTAATGTTTGGCTGTCAGTCCTTCAGTAATGTGGTCTGATTTTGAGAGTTAAATATTCAGATTTTGAGGTTTTTAATTGTTTGTAGGAGATTTATTAGATTAATATTAAACTGAATAATATTACAGAAGTCAAAAAAAAAAAAAAAAAGAAAAGAAAGAAAAGAAAGCACAGACTGGTGAAATCTTATTTAAATATATAGATAACAAAAAAAAAAAAAAAAAAAAAAAAAAAAAATATACTGGGTTTTCTTTGCAGCTCTTCAGAACCATAAAGGGATATTTGTGGCTGTCCTGTGTTTGTTCACATTGTGCTTGAATTTATAATGAACTAAGATTCATATTGTGGAACGCTTTTAACAACATTTTAGTGCATATGGTTTTGTAAATTGTTTGTAGGGACATTTTGGAAATTCAAACTCATATTTTATAATCAAGAACATTCACCTCAGTGGACCATGAAAACACCTGCAGATGAAGGAAATAAGACTGTGTAGTCAAATGATGAACCTCAAACACTGAAACATTTCCTAAGATCACTGTTGGTTCTCTGTTTGTTGACTCGGTGTGAGTTTTTACTGTATCATGAAGCTCCTGTGAGGACTCTGAACATCTGCTGATGGTAGCTGCTCTATTCTGAGAGGAACACAATCACTCAAATATGAGTTTGACTGTTTGACTCTTTATTCTCTGAATTGAGTCAGTAGAGTTGGACTAATGTAGAGATGAGGTTTGTTCATATTCATCAGTTCACACTGAGACTCTCAGCAGTCAAACTGACCTCTGAATGTTTGAATCAACTGTTGACTCTGTGATGAGACGCAGTGAATGATTCATTCTGGGAATAATGAACTCAAACACGAGAGAAAGAAACGGACACCTATATAAAGATTCTGCCTTATTTTGTGTTTTGTCAAAATTAAGATATAATTTACACTTAAATAGTTTTATTAAACAGCAATATCAAATAGCCTTCAGATTTTATACTTTATTTTAATGCTTACAGTCTATATTTACTGTATTTATTAGGTCATAGGTCATAGGCATAAACGAGGAAAGAAAATATATGCATGAATGATATAATACGAGTGTGTGTTGGGAGGGTGTGTGTGCTTGTGTGTGTTTGTGCTCATGTATTATACTGGTTTAAAAAGTTGGCCATTTTTAAATTAATAAACTGAGTTTTGTGCCAAAAATTGTTAGTTTTATTGAATCTCTTTTTATACTGTTGATGCATGATGTCACTGCAGTGGACAGATATGTAACTCGCTCAAAGTAAAATAGTGTGATATATATAAAATTGATTTTTCACTTGTTTAAAAGTAAAAATAAACATAAAAAATAAATGTATATATATATATATATATATATATATATATACAGTTCCTTCTCAAAAAATTAGCATATTGTGATAAAAGTTCATTATTTTCCATAATGTAATGATAAAAATTAAACTTTAACCCTTATTTCTTTTAGATTCATTGCACCACCAACTGAAATATTTCAGGTCTTTTTTATTGTTTTAATACTGATGATTTGGCATACAGCTCAATGAAAACCCCAAAATCTCAAAAAATTAGCATATCATGAAAAGGTTCTCTAAACGAGCTATTAACCTAATCATCTGAATCAACTAATTAACTCTAAACACCTGCAAAAGATTCCTGAGGCTTTTAAAAAAACTCCCCAGCCTGGTTCATTACTCAAAACCGCAATCATGGGTAAGACTGCCGACCTGACTGCTGTCCAGAAGGCCATCATTGACACCCACTGAAGCAGTCATTTCTGCAACAGAAAGAAATTTCTGAACGAATAGGCTGTTCCCCAGAGTGCTGTATCAAGGGCACCTCAGTGGGAAGTCTGTGGGAAGGAAAAAGTGTGGCAAAAAAAACGCTGCACAACGACGAAAGAGGTGACCGGACCCTGAGGAGATTGTGGGTAGAAGGGGACCGATTCCAGACCTTGGGGGACCTGCGGAAGCAGTGGGACTGAGTCTGGAGTAGAAACATCCAGAGCCACTCGTGCACAGGCGTGTGCTTTTGAACCAGAAACAGCGGCAGAAGGCGCCTGACCTGGCCTACAGAGAAGCAGCACTGGACTGTTGCTCAGTGGTCCAAAGTACTTTTTTTTCGGGATGAAAGCAAATTTTGCATGTCATTCGGAAATCAAGGTGCCAAGAGTCTGGAGGAAGACTGGGGAGAAGGAAATGCCAAAATGCCTGAAGTCCAGTGTCAAGTACCCACAGTCAGTGATGGTCTGGGGTGCCATGTCAGCTGCTGGTGTTGGTCCACTGTGTTTTTATCAAGGGCCAGGGTCAATGCAGCTAACTATCAGGAGATTTTGGAGCACTTCATGCTTCCATCTGCTGAAAAGCTTTATGGAGATGAAGATTTTCGTTTTTGCAGCACAACCTGGCACCTGCTCACAGTGCCAAAACCACTGGTAAATGGTTTACTTACCATGGTATTACTGTGTTCAATTGGCCTGCCAACTCTCCTGACCTGAACCCCATAGAGAATCTGTGGGATATTGTGAAGAGAAGTTGAGAGACGCAAGACCCACACACTCTGGATGAGCTTAAGGCCCCTATCGAGCATCCTGGGCCTCCATAACACCTCAGCAGTGCCACAGGCTGATTGCCTCCATGCCACGCCGCATTGAAGCAGTCATTTCTGCAAAAGGATTCCCGACCAAGTATTGAGTGAATAACTGAACATAATTATTTGAAGGTTGACTTTTTTTGTATTAAAAACACTTTTCTTTTTATTGGTCGGGATGAAATATGCTAATTTTTTGAGATAGGAATTTTGGTTTTTCATGAGCTGTATGCCACAAATCCATCATTATTAAAACAATAAAAGACCTCAGTTGGTGTGCAATGAATCTAAAATATATGAAAGTTTAATTTTTATCATTACATTATGGAAAATAATGAACTTTTATCACAATATGCTAATTTTTTGAGAAGGACCTGTATATATATATATATATATATATATATAATTTTGGTATTTAATAATTCATGCATTGAATCGTTTAATGGTTGAACTCTCTTGTTTCACTCCTCTGGCTTCTAAAAAAATGCATTATAATGAATTATAAAAAAAAAAAAAAAAAATAGCCTGACATTTCCTTATAAACAGTGAATAACCATTTAAAATGCATTACACTTGCAAAAGATTAAATTTGATAGTGCTCACCAACTGTATTTCTGTATTTTGCTAAGTTTGCAAAACTGTGTCCACGCTCTTACGTTAGCTCTCTCTGCTTGCCTGCTGCGTTTTGGTTAGGTTGTGTTGCACACACAAAAAAAAACATATAAAAAAAAAAAAAAACAAAATATATCTAGTAATCATATATCAAAAATCAGTCAATCAACTCAACAAGACATGAATATCAAGTCAAAGTCAAGCCAAGCCTTGTAAGAATATTTGTCAAGCAAGTCTCAAGTCCTAAAATTTGCACTTAAGTCTGACTCGAGTCAAGTCATGTGACTCGAGTGCCCCGCCTCTGGCAAAATGACATTTTTGTCACATGACTCAGCTATGCATGAATATACACTTTTTAGCACACTGACGCATTCTCTTCAAAAATACAAGATTAATGTTGTTTGTGATGATATTGTGTTATTAGTGTTTGTGTTGATCAGTGTTGTGTGGTGATTGTGTTTATGAGCAGCTGCAGTATCTCTCAGCTGTATCAGTGCAGTCACTGGTGACTCTGACTGACGGAGGTTTTTGTACGACTCTTTATCACTGTGTGAACACAGCTTTACTGTTGATCCAGTGGTAACTCTGACAGTAATAATCTCCTGTATCTTCAGTCTGGACCCCACTGATGGTTAGAGTGAAATCACTGTTAGATCCACTGCCACTGAATCTAGATGGAGTTCCTGACTGGAGGCTGTTAACTGTATATATCAAGGGTTTCGGAGCTTCTCCAGGTTTCTGTAAGTACCAGGAAAGACATGGTGGGGGCGCTGCATCCTGTTAAATGAGTTCTAGCGGTGCATCTCATCACTACAGTCTTTCCTGCTTCAGTTGTTTGAACTGCAGGAGGTTTTGAGTAACTGTGATCTGTCCACTGGAGCCTGAAAAGAGAAATAGACAGGATTTGCATATACAGTATGGTGCATCAAGGCAAATACAAACATTTTGGTTCCATATTATAATGTACAATTTATGTTAGCTAACTTTATTAATTTATACTGCTTTCATCCAAACTCTCATTATGTACCTTGTATACCAGCAGAGCAATGTCCAGATGAGGATGTTGTTCCATTGTTGTTGTGTTTTTTGTCTTGTTGTGACTGATGAAGATTGTGTTCTGGTCTGCGCTCTGTCCATGAAGTGTTAAACGGCACAGCATATAAACACTCTCGAGCACTGAGATGTGCTGATAGAGCAAAGAAGTGGGCAGGATTCACACAGCTTGTGCTGGCTATCATGTATCTCTGCTTTCTCGTGTACATTGCCATACTGGAAGACTACTGTCTTGGCCAACAGCCGTGTGCATTTTTTGCTAAACTGTAGCAGATTGTATGATGGGGTTTTTGTTTCATTTCTTGTTTTCATGCCTTTTATTTTGTAGTTTGATTGCTGTTGTGTGTATTCATTATTCATTATTTATTTATAAAGCACATACATAAAATATATGTTTTAATAAAACAAGCAAAAGGCAGTAGTGGGAGTAAGTCACACATGTGCAAGTCACAAGTAAGGCTCAAGTCTTAAGCTTCAAGTCTCAAGCAAGTCCAAGTCAATTTTTATGAGAATCAAGCAAGTCAAGTCACTGCTTCTGAAAATAAATTCAAACTACAATAGTTTAATAAACTATATAATAAAAAAATTCAAAAATACAAATGTTTGATGATTTGACTGAATTTTTATATTAAAATAAGTTTAAACTACAATAGTTTATGGACTATGGGAGTTTTATTTGCAACAAATAAAAAAAAAAATCAATAAAAAAAAAATTAATATGCATTTCTACTTAAAAGGTGTCCACATACAGCTGAGTTGTTAAAACAATAAAAATCTAAAAATAAAAAGTCCAACATAACAGCATGAAAAGTATTTAAATGTAAATGTAACTGAAATTAGTCCAACATAACAAAAAGAAAATAATTTATATGCCACCAATTTAAACCATTAAAAGTATATAGTTTCTATGCCACCAAGTATTAAACACAGGGCCGGCGCTAGCCATTTGGGTGCCCTAAGCACAAATGCTTGGCGGTGCCCCCCCGCCTGTGGTGAAAGCTGAGGAAGGTTTATGATTTCCTGCATCATCTTAGGTCCATCAATGTCAGCCAGTCCCTTATCTGTCATTGTCTTGTGTAGTCTTTTATATAGGCCTCTGTTACGTATGGTAAACCACGTAACAAAACGTCTCGGTTACGTATGGTAACCCTCGTTCCCTGAAGGACGGAACGGAGACGCCACGTCTG
>NC_056596.1:21473589-21479285 GCF_018340385.1 Cyprinus carpio | reverse complement strand
AAGAATGAAAAGATCATAAAATGACAACTATGTCAGCTGTTGAAAATAAAAAGTTAGGTACATGGAGTTAGAAAATTTTGTATACTGAGTATAAAATGCAAGATATAGAAAAATAACAATTGATACGGAAAATAACTTACTTATTAATATTAATAACAGTTGTAGATATTATACAGATGAGCAATTCAATATCACCTTCCAAACTAGAGGCAAGATATTTTCAATAAATCCACTTTAATAGTAGAAGTCTATATGCCAATTTTCAAAGCATTAAAGATTATTTAAGACAATTAAAGAATTTATTCAGCATCATAGCGGATTTTCAGAGGGACTGGCTTAGTGATGAAAAGGGGGTGGACTTTGAGATGAGGGACTAGAGATTGAATTATAGAAATAGAGTGAATAGAAGTGGAGGAGGTGTGGCAGTATAATAATGCATAATGAGTCTGAAGTATAAGGTGGGTGGAGGTTATTTAGTATGACAGGCAATTGTACGATGACTTGTTTGGAATGCATTACAATAGAAATATGTAGGGAAAAGTCAAAAACAATTGTTGTGTTCTTTAGTATATACAGAACCTCCTGGATCAAACGTTGTATTATTTAATGATTGGATGGGAAAAAAACTATGCCACCAAAAACATTGCAAAAGACTATGTTAATGTGTGGAGACTTTAATATAGATTTATTAAATTCAAAAAAGCACAAATTGACCAGAAGATTTTGCTGTTAATATAATGTATAGCCTGGGTTTGTACCCATCAATCAGTAGACCCAGTAGAAATCCACATCTCATGGAGTGCCCGCGTTAATTGATAATATATTTACAAAATAGTATGGCTGACAATATAGAGAGTGGACTATTATATAATGGACATTAGTGATCATTTACCTGTTTTTATTGTTTATCATTGGAAGTATAGAAAACCTAACTGATATTTGTTATATCACATCCATACAAAAGAGCAAGAACGGTAGAAAACATAAATGCGTTCAAAAGGTAGATTAATGGAACAAAATTGTAAATAGAGTATCACGAAGAGGATGACATTGATAAAGCATTATAATGAATTTCTAAATATTTTACATCATTGTATGATAAAAACTGTCCTGTTAAAACAATATAGAAACAAGCATAGTAGTCAAACAAATAGTCCATGGGATCACAAAAAGGTTTATTAAATGCCTGTAAGAAGAAAAAAACACACTTTATAGACACTTTTATTAAATATCTACACCCAAGAAGCTGAAAATAAATATAAAAAGTATAAGAATAAATTAATTAGTATTATGAGGAGGCGTAAAAAAGAATATTATAATAAAATATTAGAGATGAATAAAAATTATATGAAAGGTTTATGGAACATTCTAAATGGTATAATTAGAAATTATACAAAAAATATAAATAAAAGTTATCCTGATTATTTTGTTGATAATGATAAGATAATAAAAAACAAAGAAGATGTGGTTAATGGTTTTCAATAATGTTTTTGTAAATGTGGGACCAAATTTAGCAAAAATAATAAATGATTCAGAAACTACAGCAGGGGTGGTGGAGGATCTTTGGGATAGAAACCCAAGCTCTATTTTTCTAAGAGTAGTGGAAAGGAACGAGATGAAGTAGACATTGTAAGAACGTGCAAAAATAAATCTTGCTGTGTGGACTGGGAACAATATTGATAGAGTTTAGAAAAAAAAAAGTAGTTGAAGAAATTTCAGAACCATTAAACTCATATGCTATGGTTGTCTTTTCAACTTGGTAAATTTCCAGCCAACAAATGAAAAGCTAGCGGAAAGTAATACCATTATATAAAATCAGGAGATAAACACCTTTTCACAAAATGACAGGCCGTCTATTACTTCCACTGTTCCAAAATCCTAGAAACACTATTTACAGAAAGATTAGATAATTTATTATAAACACACAAAATGCTTGACGAGGAGAGTCAATACGGTTCCGGCCAAACAGATCAACATCTTAGCGTTAATGGAATAATTGAAGGAAATTACAAATTCTATAGATACAAAAAATCTGTGTTATGAATATTTATAGATTTAAAGACCGCCTTTGATACATAAATCAAATATTTTAATACATAAATTAGAGAGTATGGAATCAGAGGAGTTGGATTGAACTGGGGAGTAGCTTGTGAGACGCAGGGAAACAATTTGTGAAAATCGGTGATCAAAAATCTGTATGTATGGATTAAACTTGTGGAGTACCTCAGGGACGGTCTTGGCCCAAAACTCTCATAATGTATATTTATGCATATGCTAGAATATCACTTCACATCTAGTGGTTATCTTGAATAGATCGCCCCATACGAAAATGTGCTCTTCAGGGGATAATTACAACATAATTGATTAAGCAGAAATAGCAAAAGAAATGATTAGAATTAATACACGGGTTTAGTATAGGATCTCCATCATAACACAAAAAAAGCAAAAAAAAAAGATGAGCATAATGCTTAATCTATTTGAACCTGACAATAGAATAGTAATGAGTGCCATTGGTATAGAAGAGTTGTACGACAATAAAAATTTGGTGTAATTAAGATGACAAATTTAGCTGGAACCATCTATAAAAATATAATTCTAGATTCATCCCAATAATAGGATGAAGAGACTTTTTGTATAGGGATTGCAATATTCCACTTACTTTATAGAAAATTGTGTTTCAAAAAGCACTCTTTGGCTTCTGGGCTTTCTTATATTCATACCCTCTTTCCTCGACGAAATTTGATCCAAGAATTCTTCATTGGACTTTCTTTCTTAGTCCAGCCCAAAAGGACAGAAAAGGAAAGAAAAAATAATATGTGAGCGAGGGCAACCAGGCATACTAGTTAGTTTAGGATGTGTGAGGTCTGTGTGGCCCCAAGGCTCTCTAGTAGATACATGCACATGAGAGTTCAAGGAGAAAATAATATAGATTTAGTCAAAAGAGGCGTCAGTTGTCAACGTCAGTATAGTATTTTGGACCCAGTTTACGTCCGTGGACGTGATGGTTTTTGATATGTATGTAGGGTAATGATTAGAATTGATATGCCAGCGCTGAATGGATGAGCAACTGATCACTCGTGAATATAACAAACTGATCGTGAAAAGTTTGAATGTTGATATATGAGTTTGTAGGAGTATTATGAGTGATCCGTTTCTATTGGTATGAAATGACATAACAAACGGTTGAGAATGTTAGGAAAAATGTATTAAACGTTAGATTAGTAAAATAGGTCAAGTCCCAACTTATGAAGGTGATCATTTGATGAGATAATAGTTGTGACAAATTAATTACAGATATGTGGGTTAAGTGTTTCTTTGGCTGTTATGATTGAAAAACTATAATGGTTGTTGTGCACATGAAGAATGTGTGTATGGAATGGGCATGATGTATATAATATATAGATATTGTTGGTTATATCAAGGTTGGCCCTATTACACTTAAGCTTTTTGCTTCTGTCTGTTTGGGTTTAGAAATTTTATTGATTGTATTATGATTGTTTTTTATGTGAATTGTGGGAACATTAATTCATGTATGATTCCAGGAGGGTTCCTTATTGGACTATTTTATGCATTTATGAAATTGGTTATTGGTTCTACGTAAGACGCGAGAGTAAGATCCTCAAGGGCTTGCTGGCGGGAAATCGCGTTTCTGGGGGGACCAATATAAGACATTACTAAGCGTTCTTGATGTTAAAGAGTTTCTGTTAGATTAACTTGGAGATGTACGTGTGCACAGTGAAAGCCCTGCTATTGCTCTACTTAGTAAACCAGGCCTTGCCGTGTACAGCCGAAGCTCAAAGTTCATATTGGAAAACCACCAAAAGACCGTTGGGCTAGAGAAAAGAAACGCAAACCCAGTTGCAGTACGATTTGAGCATTTTAACAGTCGGGGAACAGTGATTAGTGCCACGTCTAGAACTCATTTTTGAAGCTGATCTTCGTCACACAACCAGAACATGTACATGATGACGTATCCTCTCCTGCTTCCGTCTTCTCGTCCCTGGAATGACGCACAAGATCCAGGCGCTACCCTATATTTGCTGATAACAAGCAGTGGCCATTTTCCCTCCCACTCTATGAGGCTTACTCGACCACTAGAGCACACTAATCACTCACTGTCACTATTGGCTCCTGCGATGTGGTTGGTCAGTGGAGCCATTATTAACAAGCCTAGCACAGTCATCGGGCAAGCCCTCAACGTCAGGTTTGCACAACCTGTCCATAAGGGTCTTGTCGGAACCCCCTTAAGCCTATTCTCACTTCCGCCATTAGAAGCTGCTAAGGATTCGAGACATTACGTGTTCTAATTACGGCTACCCGTATTCACGACAATACTTTGCTATACCAATTCGGGCTTCTGCGCTTTGTCTCTGTTTCTAGCCCGAGACCTGGGTTGCAACGTTCAGAGTAGAACTGGTTCCCAACGCACCCCATTTTTCTCACATGGCGCACCCAATTGTCATATGGCTGTGGCCACACCCAGTTTTACAAGCATGAACCAACTGTTTCACAAAATCCGACCCAAGCCCAAAACCAACCCGGTCTGGCTCAGTTGGGGTTCTGTTCGGATTTATCTTAAGTGGCTATCTTATGACTCCAATTTGCGCAAACCTTGGTACACCACCATTTTCGAAATAGACACATCAGTGAGTTATTTTATCATTAAGAAATGTAACAATCCTGATATATGGAGCATCCAAATTTGGACACACATCCAAGGAGACATACGAATCCACTTATTGTAGAATCCTTTATGTTCAAAAGCTGGTCAAATCCGTTAGATGTGGGGAACAAGGCCTACATTGGATAACTTGGACAAATGGAACATTGAGCCCTAAGGAATCACATTAAAGATAATCTGTGCCTTACTTTAGCGTGTGTTGCGATTCATTGTTGTCATAGGGAAAAGTATTCTACAACAACCTTATATTATATTACCATTTCGCGGAGTGCTCATCTGCAAACAATTATTTGATATAAACAATGTTTTAATAATAATACATAATTTATCAGTAGGTCTGTCCATGTTTAATCAGCCTTCAGGTTAATTATTCAAAATAGTGAAAGATCTTTTGCATTGTCAGCTCATGCTTCAGTGCTCTGAGTGTGCTTATAGTGCTGTTGTCAGACTCTGTCCCGTGTTTTGTGTGTGTTCCTGCTCCCTGTTTGTTTGAGTTATTAGTTAATTTGATCTCAGGTGTTCTTCCTTTTCCCCTCATCAAGTCATGTGTTTAAATAGTGTTCCCAACCCAAGTTTCTTTGTCTGCTGTTAAATGTCATCTCTAATGTTCCAGTGTTTGTTGTCTCCTTGTTTCCTGAATAAAACTCCTTCGAAGTATTCTCCAGCGTCTCCTCATCCCTTCCTGCCTGAGAAATCGTGACAGAACAGCAGACTGAAAAGTTAAGCGGTACCCCCCCCGTTTATTTTTTGTTTGTTAAAAAGTGTTTTGTTTTGTTTTCCCACTCTTTCCGCCATGCTGAAATGGAGGAACGGGCAATGTTCATTTCCTTGAACATTCCAGACCCCATCGCCTTCATGAAGGCATTCGTGCCGCTTGCCCTCACCAGCTCCATCGAGGGGGAAAAGCTCATGACGCTGTTTCGGATCGGGATAACATACCATCATCCCATGAAGCTCCCAGACACAACCAACCTTGACTGGAAGGAGGCAGTCATCCGGTGTCTGGAGAGCCTCC
>NC_056596.1:21392298-21472589 GCF_018340385.1 Cyprinus carpio | reverse complement strand
AAGGTCCATCGGACATTCGAACTGTGCTAAAAGCAGTAGGGATTTTTTCCCCCACTCTTTTTGAGTACTGGGGTTTTTAAAAACCACTGCCTTTTCACGTACTTTTTTTCCCTTTTAAAAGTATGTAAGTGGGTTTTTGGATGCAACTAAGTATACGTACATCTGAAGCTCACGAGCATTAGTACATCGTGGGTCATTCCTCACCTTACTTATGGAATCCAAGGATGGAAATACTTATCTTCAACCTACGCTTCGTGCCTACTATATAGTAGCGGAAGTATGCCGGTTTTGGGACGCAGCCACTATAGACATGGTGTTTGCATACGCCAGAGGAGAAATGGGTCCAAACCAAGCTGGTTTCTCCCAAGATTTTTTTTTCTTTTTTTTCTCTTCTTCGTCATCTGCCAGAGGTTTTTTTTTTTTTTTGCCACTGCCGCCCCTTGTGGATGCTTAGTTGGGGTTTGAAACGTATATCTTTAAGGATTTAGCGTTTTATGGACCACATGAGTGACAGCAGTGGATTGAGAGCACAATACTTGAAATATGTGGAGGTTCACTGCATGATTTGTATTATCTGAGACTGTACATTCCTGATTATATGGACATTACTTTGGGCACCTCTGATTAACACCTTACTCTTCATTTTAATGTAGAAATGCATTTATTTTTGTAAGCTGGTTTTGTGATTACGTTAGGTATAAGAAAAAGTGCTCTAAGACAAGTCGTATTCATGATAATTTATGATGTTCTTATAATATTATATCTATATATAAATATATATATATATTGGATAGTTACATCATTTTTGGAACAAGACTTTTAGGTATTTTCTTTATCAGATAAATACCCTTCTGAACGTTATTAATTTAACATGCAGTTTATTGGAAGTTTTTTAATTATTATATAATATATATAGATACTTATATTATATATTATAATATAGTTATTTAGAAAAAAGTAATATTTTTTTTTGTAACACATTATTGATTGTCTTTTTCATGTTTTTTTTTTTTTGTATATCTACATTTATTCAGTAGGTATGTCCATGTTTAATCAGCCTTTCAGGTTAATATTACAATAGTGAAAAGACTTTTGCATTGTCAGCTCATGCTTCAGTGCTCTGAGTGTGCTTTATAGTGCTGTTGTCAGACTCTGTCCCGTGTTTTGTCGTGTGTTTCTGCTCCCTGTTTTGTTTGTAGTTTTAGTTAATTTGATCTCAGTGTTCTTCTTTTCCCCTCATCAAGTCATGTGTTTAAATAGTGTTCCACCAAAGTTCTTTGTCTGCCTGTTAAATGTCATCTCTAATGTTCCAGTGTTGTTGTCTCCCCCCCCATTGTTTCCTGAATAAAAACACCTTCGAAGATATTCTTCCAGCCGTCTCCTCATCCCTTCATGCCTGAGAAATTGTGGACAGAAAAGCCGACTGAAAAGTTAAGCGGTACCCCCCCCCCCTTTATTTTTTGTTCCGTTAAAAAGTGTTTTGTTTTGTTTTCCCACTCTTTCCGCCATGCTGAAATGGAGGAACGGGCAATGTTCATTTCCTTGAACATTCCAGAACCCATCGCCTCATGAAGGCATTCGTGCCGCCTTTGCCCTCACCCGCCATCGAGGGGAAACTTAGCCCCCCCCCTCATGTGACGCTGTTTCGGATCGGGAAACATACCATCATCACCATGAAGCTCCCAGACACAACCAACCTTGACTGGAAGGAGGCAGTCATACCGGTTGGTCTGGAGAGCCTCGTTTTCCGATCCGGAACCCCCGACAGCACGGGCAGTTCCCGAGCCCAATCAGCGGCCACGCCGAGGTCAAGCCTGGCCGCAGTTCGCGGCTCAACCGCAAGCCGGCCTCACGGCTCAGGTTTGCAAGCCGCGGGGAGCGCCTCGGAGGCTACTCTGCCATGGTCCCCGGGTCTCCCAAGCTCTGCCATGGCGTCCTGTGCAGGTGCCGCTCTGGAGGCCCAATGTCACGGGGAGTGTACTAGGTGCCTCCAGAGCGCCCAAGCCCCCCTCACCATTGTGATGTTATGTGGCCTGAGGTCATGCCTTCTTCGGAGGGGGGCGTCATGTCAGGCACTCTGTCCCGTGTTTTGTGTGTGTCCTGGCTCCCTGTGGTTTGAGTGATAGTGAATTTGATCCAGGTGTTCCTAGTCTTCCCATCATCAAGTCATGTGTTTAAATAGTTTTACCCAACCCAAGGTTTCTTTGTCTGCTGTTAAAGTCATCCCCGATGTTGCAGTGTTGTTGTCTCCTTGTTTCCTGATAAAACTCCTTTGAATTATTCTCCAGCGTCTCCTCGTCCAGTCCTGCTGAGGAACCCGTGACAGCTGTGAGTTTAACCACTGTTTATCATAACCAGACACAATAACTACAATGACATTCATCGTCTTCTTCTCGATTCTGGGAATGTTACTTTTCAATGTAGGACAATTGTTGTTTATATTTTTAGTTAGATTAGATTTGGAGTTGGAAATTCAAAGATTTCTATTATTGACTCCTTATGAAGTTTAAGTCTTATCAATGTTAATTGTTCTTCAGGTTCTGCGGGGGACAGGTGTCGTAATTCAGACTCCAACAGAGAAAGAAACATGTTCAGAAGCACAAACAGTCACTCTGACCTGTAAAAACCAGCAGCTCCATTGGACGTCAGTCCAGACGGTTGGTGTAAGTCTGTCTCTCCTGGTACCTACAGAAACCTGGAGAAGCTCCTAAACTTTTAGTTCACAACATCAAAACCCTTCATACTGGAACTCCATCTAGATTCAGTGGAAATGGAGGTTGATAATGGAAATGACTTCACTCTGACCATCAGTGGAGTCCAGACTGAAGAGACAGGAGATTATTACTGTCTGAGTGCACATGTGATCAACAGTAAAGATGTGTTCACACAGTGATAAAGAGTCGTACAAAAACCTCCGTCAATCAGAGTCACAGTGACTGCACTGATACAGCTGAGAGATACTGCAGCTGCTGATGGCAGGACGACTAAAAACAAAATCAAAATATGTATCAAACATTTCAGAGACTATTAATTTTTCATATATGATATAATTGTAAAGCATCAGGCAGAGAGTGAGGGTCTGAATCCATGTGCAGAAGAGAGTAGCCAAAACCAGGCAAGGGTCAAACACAAGGCAAACAGGCAGAGAAACAAACAACATGCATGGGCTGTGTAAAACAGACATAAATCCAAGCATGTACAGTGTGAAACAAACAATACTTCACACTGCTTGAACAAGCAGTCAAAATAGGTTAAATAGGTCAGTCTAATTTAATTCAATTAATTTCAAATTTTATTTTTATAACGCTTTTCACAATCCACATCGTTTCAAAGCAGCTTTACAGAAAATTCATGTGTCTACATTTCAATTTAGAGTGATTTGTTATCAGAAGTGAATGCGTCCAAATAATGTTCATTTCACAAATGAACAGTTCAATATAATAGAATCATACAGTTTGCTAACATTAATTAATTTTAGGCAGAAGTTCATTAAAGCGATTATTACAAGTGTGATCATAATGTAACAATATAGAGAAATTTTTGGCAGTTATGCATATCGATTCAAGTTGGCGTCCATCTGGGGGTCCTTGCAGGGGTCAGTATCATCTCTTCACAGGTGTTGGGTCATCTGAAGTCTGTCTGTGAGGCTGGACAACACTGGAGCAGGCGTAATCTGTAGTTACCTCCAGATGGAAACAGAAAAGGCAAATGGAAAAGAATTAGCTATTAATAACTTTTCAAGCAAAAGAAATATGTTGTGACTTTTATATCTGATCTAACTGGGAACAAGGGTGAGATTGAGATTCATTATGTCAATGCTTTGCTGAAGAGATGTGTCTTTAATCTAGATTTAAACAGAGAGAGTGTGTTTGAGCCCCGGACATTATCAGAAAAAGACTATTCCAGAGTTTAGGAGCCAGATGAGAAAATGCTCCCTCCATTAGTGGACTTAGATTATCCCAGGTACTACTACATGACATAACAGTACATCTTCTAGTTGCAAATTGTATTCTGAGAGATTCTGTGTGCAGGTTTTTGGTCCAATAAGTAATAACCTCTCAAATTATGGTCATCCATTGTTAATATCTTTAACACATTCTGTCAACTTGGATAGTTAGAGAAATTTTATCATCGGTTTTGATGAAATATATAAACTGAGTAATTAGACTAATAATTAGACTCTGGTGGTGGAGTTAAGAAGATGGCACGAGAGGTGTGACAATATAGCAATATAATCATAATATATATTTTATTACAATCATAATTGTCAAGAAGAAAAATAAAATGTGTTGTCCTGTGTTCATCAAAACGTGCCTCCACAACGTTAACAAATTTCAAAAATTTTGCCTTGTCTTTACAATATTTGGTGTCTAGATTTGAACTGGATCTCTGAGAAATTTTAGAGTAAGTTTTTTTCATCAGTCCTTAACAAGTACTATTATTATAACAGACTGAGTACACTCATGATCGAGTCTCACCAGTAACTTATTGTCTGGCTAATCTGATTCTCTCATCTGATTTTCACACACAGCTTCTGCATGGATGGGATTAGTTCATCAGCTGTGAGTGACAGAGACACTGAAGGACACACATCAGAATGAATCATTCACTGCGTCTCATCACAGAGTCAACAGTTGATTCAAACATTCAGAGGTCAGTTTGACTGCTGAGAGTCTCAGTGTGAACTGATGATACACACAAAATAATTGATTATAAGCGATAAATAGGAATATGACCTCAGTTTTCAGTCTCGTGTCAAACTGGTTTCACATGTATTAATCTATATGCTTTTGAGAGCAGATGATCTTTAATATTAGTTATTTTATCAACCCAGTAAAATAATCAAACATTCATTGTAGAGAGTTCATATTTATCACAAAATATTAAAGCTTGTAATGTTTTGCAGAACATGAACATGCATGAAGAAATTCATCTGAGGTCTGAGACTGACAGCTGCCTGTTCTGTGTATGAAGAACATTTACATAGAGATACTTTGCATGAGAGTGTGTTTATAGTGCTGTGAGTTTAACACTCCATGACTGAGAGCAGAACAGAACACAATCTTCATCATCACACAAAACAACAACAATGAACATCATCATCTTCATCTGGACCACTGCAGTTTTTATTCAAGGTGTGATATTACTTTTTGATATGTTTAATAAGCTATTGTTGTTGTTTTTTTACCATTTTAATATTCTGCTATAATGGTGATTTACAAACAAATTAACTTTATTTTCTCTTCTTCAGCATCCAGAGGAGTCACTTTGACTCAACCTGAAGTGAAAAATGTCCAACAAGGTCAAACAGCTACAATAGAGTGCCAGATTGACATCGGGATACGCTACAACTACGTATACTGGTATCAGCAGAAACCTGGAGAAGCTCATAAACCTCTCATATATTATATAAACACCCTCCAGACAGGGACTCCATCTAGATTCAGTGGCAGTGGAACAGCGAATACTGGACGAGATTTCACTCTGACCATCAGTGGAGTCCAGACTGAAGATACAGGAGATTATTACTGTAAGAGTTACCACTGGATCAACAGTAAACATGTGTTCACACAGTGATAAAGAGTCGTACAAAAACCTCCGTCAGTCAGAGTCACAGTGACTGCACTGATACAGCTGAGAGACACTGCAGCTGCTCATATAAACATAATCACAATCATATCTTTTCTAACTGATTCTGGCTCATGGTTTTCGTAAAATTCAGACTATCAAAACCACCAAAATTCCAATAGACTTATGTCACGGTGTGACAAATGGCATGTGGAACTTATTCCCGCTGAAGCAGTGTTCCCGGTGGAGACGCTTTGAGTGTAACCCTGTTCCCAGGCCTGTGTGTGCGTTTGTTGCTGTGACAACCCCAAAATGATGGATTGGCAACAGGTGTGGGGGATTTACTCAGAGTTTGCGTGAGGCCTCATCAACAGTGGAGAGGATAAAAAGCAAGAGAGAGAGGTGGATCGGGATGGTTTTTTCTCTCTTGTGAAAAGTCATTTTATTGGGTGGTAATAGTTACTGGAGGACGGGTGAATGAAGAGGAAAGTGTTGCTTTGATGAGGGATTCGAGGACAACAGAAGGACAGTGAAATACCCTGTTTGCATTGGAGAGGAGCTAAGTAACTGAGAACTGAGTCTTGTAATTGCACACGTTTGACACTGAATTGGATGTGGTTTGGAGTGTTTGGATCACGATCATAAATATCACTGAGTGGATTGTACTGATTCATTACCTATCTCTTACCTCTCCCTCCTTTATAAATGGTGATGTGAACTCTGCCTGTGACTGTGAAGAAAAACATCTCAGAACATCCTCAGTGGCAGTGAGGATCGCGGCCCCCTTCCCCTCGGACAGAAACCCGAATATGAGTGCTGGCTTTAAATTGCACTTCGTGAAGTGAGTTTGCAGTGCCTAAAATTGATGTTTTCCCCCACATTATATACTTGAAGTGGAATTGTCGTGTGTGTGTAAGCTACATTCCTTTTGCCATGCACTCTCCATGTGTTATGCGGGCTGACTGGCAATAGTAAGAGTTCGGTGACACTGATCTGTTCCAAATTGTCTGGATGTTGAGGAATTATCATCTGGGATGTGAATTAACCCCTCTGTTGTGCTAATAGGAGAAGAGATGCCCTGTTGAAATATTTACTATCTGCCTCAGAAAAGCCCTGTGCAACCTGTTGACTTTGAGTCTGCCCGTTGACTCCGAGTCCGCTGTATCCCTGCCATTCATCTGTATTGTGAGAAGTGTTCGTTCCTTCCAACGCATGTGAACTGTATACTTTGTCTGAAGCATTCATTCTGTCTGTCTCAGTAGAAACCCTGCACAGCCTGTTGACCTCGAGTTTGTTGCATCCTTGAGGCCCACCTGTGCTGAGAGAGGTGACCGTCCTTTGTCACGAACGAGAGGCTGGCACGTTTTGTCTGGAATATCCACTCTGACGGTGTCAGGAGAAGCCACCTTACTGTAAGACCGTGCACCTGCCGTATACGTACTCGACTGATATCATTCACCTCAAATTCCGTACCTGTGGAAGAAGGAAGGAAGGCTGGAATTACATACTTACCGGAGGAGACTTACCGGACCCCTCACTTGGCAAACACATCCCCACTTCAAGGCTGTGTCTCTGCCGTGTACGGACCTGACCGATATCCATCCGTCCCAAATTCTGCATCTGTGAAAAAGGGAAGGAAGGTTGGAAGTATTTAATTATCAGAGGAGACTTACCAGACTGCTGGCTTGCCGATCGTATCCCCACCGGTGAAATACCTACTTGACCACACATCTGTCCATCTATTGCGGGGCCCGCACAGAGGAAGAGGGCGGGAGAGTCCCCGGTCGCTGCACTGTTCACCTTCGATCCCTGAGGGCAACAAAGAAGAAGATTTTAGATTAGGATTTTCAATTTGCTTTTACTTCAAATTAAAACTTGTTAAATTTGTTCTCTGTCTCCGACTCTTCCCTCTGATACGCTCCTCGAGGTGGTCCTGGTTTAGGGGTGGGCGCAGTCTCGCTTGGGCCTCCCGACCTGTGACAAAAACAACAACAATGAACAACATCATCATCCTCATCTGGACTCTCACACTGTTTGCTCAAGGTTTGTAGCAAAACTTTCATAGAGACAATTAATTATTTTAAAATGTGATCTATACATCATTTTTAAATCTTATACTTTGTTCTTTCTTTCAGAGTGTAGAGGACAGTACACTGTAACTCAGAGTCCATCAATAACAGCAGCTCAACCAGGACAAGAAGTCAAAATAAACTGTAAAACCAGCAGTAATGTCTACAGTGATAGTTATGGGTCAAGGATGAGCTGGTATTTACAGAAACCTGGAGAAGCTCCTAAATTCCTCATATATTATGCAACAAGCCGTTACACTGGAACTCCATCTAGATTCAGTGGCAGTGGATCTAACAGTGATTTCACTCTGACCATCAGTGGAGTCCAGACTGAAGATACAGGAGATTATTACTGTCAGAGTTACCACTATATCAACAGTAAATCTGTGTTCACACAGTGATAAAGAGTCGTACAAAAACCTCCGTCAGTCAGAGTCACAGTGACTGCACTGATACAGCTGAGAGATACTGCAGCTGCTGATCAGAGGATGACAAACAACACAATGACAATGTTTAGCAAAGTTTAAATAATAATTAATGTGCTCATTTATTTATTAATAGAGTAAATAGATTTACAGGTAGTTATTTAGTTTTTTCTTTAAATAACAGTTTTTGATGTGTTTTCAGAGTGATTGTTCAGAGTGCTTTCTTTTACCAGAGTTCATGGGGAAAACAACAACAAAAAGAAAAAAAAAATAATACAAACTAATGAGATTGTGTCTTTGGTAAAATCACAGCCGTGCTGATATCTGCACTCTGCACACTGATCATGTGATATTGTGGCAGGATGAAAGAAAACAGCAAAACACTCTAAAACTTTGGTAACACTTTACGGTAAGGGTACACAAATTATTTATTATAAATTATGAAAATACCATGAATTAATGCATAAATTAATGTGTGAATTATGCATTACTTCATGCATTAATATCTCATGAATTATCAGGAACTAACATGAGCTCATAATCTTTCATTCATGACTTCATGGATGAACAACACCTTAATTAAGACATTAAGTAAGGTGAGTACATCATCGTGATTTATGATTTATTACTTCATCATGTGACTTCATCATGTTTGTGGCCCCTCAACTAAAGTGGTGACCAGACCCCAACATTGGCCAATCACAGCACATATTACGTGCATTCTGTTAACATTCAAATCCAGTAGCCATCATTAACTAAGCATTAACTTCTCATGACTTCATCATGTGTGTGGCTCCACAACTAAAGTAGTGACTTGGTCCTTTGGAATACTGATAAACAGTGTGTTATCAATGATGGCATAATTGTAAAAATGACATGAATATGAAAATGAACGTTCAAGCTTTTGCACACAATGTACTGGACACAAAGGGACCTTGATCAAAACGTTCTGCTTTATTCTTAAACAGTATAAACCAGTTAAATCAACAGCAATATCTGGGAAGAGCTGAGAAGGAATTCACTATATATACCATGAACTTTAACCCTTTAGAACCTAAAGCTAAAATAGGCGGGTATCACTCTTTTTTTTAAGTATAAAATTATAACACAATGTGGTATCTTCAAGTGTAGGGTGTAATTTTTTTTTTTTTTTGGGAAAATTATTGGCTTTCAGGAAATTACAGTTATTGTACATTATTGTGTGTGGTGTTTTAGTAAATATAATTTAATTAGACAAAAAAAAGTGACAAAATTTTACTGTTTTTTATCTTAAAAAAATCTGAAAACTCATGAATGAAAGAATCTAATGCCTCGATATTGAAAAAGGAACTATAATACATATATACAAGTCTTTTTGGGACACTAGATTGCACAGTTTTCACTCAGGAGCCATTTGTTTTACCCCAGTTCTCCAGACGATTTTGGATTCCTTCAATCCAGTCATTTAAATGTGGTGCTCTCTGAAGCAGTTCCTGTCTAACTGCAAGCATAGAACCACATTCCTGGCACTTCCATGGAGTGCTCCTTTTACATCGTATGCAACTGTGTAAAAGGTCTTGAGTTTCACTCACAGGAACAGGCAGATGATCGCATCTCTCTCTCGAGCTGCCATCCAGGGGAACACCTGTGAGCTAAGCAGCTAGCAGCTCCTGAAAGTTTTGCCGTGTCATGTGCTTGTCATGGTGGATGACACACAGCTCTTTGTGTAAAATTAAGCAGTTGGACACTGCAATGTCCAGGAAGTGCTGGAAAATTGTTATGTACCACTTCCGTGTTTAACGGTGCACCGACTTTGTTCCGAGCATCTTGTTGGAGGTGTCAACTCCTCCCATGTACTTATTTTACAGCTACAGCTGCGACCACGGCACCTCTGAGATGGTGTTGTGTTCGATGTGGACGGCCCATTTGCTTCTTCCTAGGTCAGTGCTTCCCAAACCTGTCCTGGAGGACCCCCTGCCCTGCACTTTTTGTATGTCTCTCTTATCTAAACACCGTTTTCCACTCATCGGCTCATTAGTAGAGACTGCAAGAACAAACTGGGTGCGTCTGATTAGGGAGACATAAAAATGTGCAGGGCAGGGGGGCCTCCAGGACAGGTTTGGGAAGCACTGTCCTAGCTAACTGGAGAAGCCACATTGGGGAAAAAAATAGAAGCATGTGTTACAAACTCACTATAAATTCCTAAAAATACTTTTCATTATAAAGCAAATTAATAGTAAGAGCAAAATTGTAAAAAAAAAAAAAAAAAAAAAAAAAAAAAAATTACCTATAATAATGCAATAACAATGAAATAACAATAAAAATAAAGCCTGAGGTTGCACATGCATATGCACAAACACACGTACATGCACGCACACACATACACACCTTTACAAAAACATGCAGTTATACACATGCTTGCATACATGAATGCATGTACACACACATACATATACATCTTGTGTGCAAACACACACAAGAATGTGGTGAGAAATCTGAAGAGCAGTAAGAAATTCACATGGCCTGAGTGTATACCCTGAAGAAATAAATAAGTACGTAGGTCTGCTTCTCTACATGGGTGTGATGGATCTGCCAAAAGTGAGGGACAATTTTCCAGCACTTCCTGGACATTGCGGTGACCAACAGCTTCATTTTACACAAAGACATGCATGTACACATGCACACACACTTAAATACACACACACACACACACACGTACATGCACGTACACACATACACAAATATACAGATTACACATAATTACACATAAATGCATGCACATATACACACATTCGCATACACACTATATACTGTACAAAATACACACACACACATACGCATGCACACTCACCTTTACACACATACAGATATATACATACACACATTCAAACACACAAACATACAGATAAACATATGCACATATGCATGCACGTACACACACACACGCATGCATGCATGCACACCTATGCACACACATAACGTTACACGAGCAAACATGAATGCATGCATGCACATACGCACTAACACACGTGTGCAATGCACATACAGTATACCACATAAGTGTGTGAAACAGTGCTATTTCGAACTTGGGTACAGTTGGTTATATATTTGCACATTTACAACTTTTCACACATTTCCGCGTTCAATAACTTTCAAAATATATATGTAATAAAGTTATTTTTTTGCATATTCTAATCAGCGTCATCATTGTCAACCTACTTCATTGTTTTCACAATCGATCAAAATGTAGTGTAGGAAATTCGTTAGGGACCATCTAAGTTCTAATTATTTTTCATTGTGTGCGAACAGACAAATATTCTTTAGCCAACTACAGATGTACCAGAAAATATCACTTACATTATGTCTTCTAATGCTATAGATTTTCCTTTAGCAACAATAAAAACTGCATTATAATGATGGTGTTTGAAAAGATGTTTAGGAAATTAAAAAGAATGAACTGTAATTTGGTAACAATTCAGTCAAGTGGAAAATCACGTGTAATATCCTGAACATAGTTTATTGGCATAGTTAAAGCAACTGTTTTTATTTATTTATTTGCCTCCAGATGAACAAGAACTGTGTTGATGTGTTGGTTTTAACAATGACATATGATTTATTTCAATAGGTTTTGAAAGCATGGGTCAACTTCTCTGAAGCAAGTTGGAACATCTTGTCTGGACCATGCAGAACATACTACAGCCCACGTCTTGCTGTTTTATTCACCTCTTTTTTTTCTGATTTTAAGTATAAGATAAAGATAAAGACTTAACAGTGTAAAAGTGTTCTCCAGGTGTTGAATGAAAAGAATGGCTAAACTATCTTTTATGTTTTCCTGTTTTATGACATCTTTGTTTAACATTAAACTCTCACAATTCATGTGCATTGATTGATGTTTACAGTCCTGCAGAAATGTCACTTTGCATGGTACTGAATCCATCAGATTATTGACAAGTACTCAGAAATCATGACAGCAAACAGGATGTTGATTTTGCTAGTGGCAAAACTTTCTTCAAGATGGTTTATAAAGAATGTGTGCCTCACATATAAATTAAATTTGTACCATCACTGTTTTTTATGGGTTTCCACAATGACTTTTCCACAATCCACTTCAATAGCTTTTGAAAGAAGGGACCTAGTGCTAAGTTGCAAAATATTTATTTGACCCTAAATGACATACATCAAGTCTTTAATGTACAAGTATTTAGTGTAGATGTTCAAAAGTACAGTACCATCACTGTATTAAATTTCTCCATTGACACACCTTCAGTTCAATAACTTTTTAAAAGAGGCTCACACTGTTACAAGTTGCTAAATAACTATCTGACCCTCGTCAACATATCAGAAGTCTTGAAAGTACAAGTATTTGCCCTAAATGATACATTTACAGCATCTCTGTATTTCTTCATAGAGACACCTACCTTCACTTCCAGTTCAATAACTTTTTAAAAGAGGCTCACACTGTTACAAAACAAGTTGCTAAATAATTATTTGACCTTCTTCATCATATCAGAAGTCTTGAAAGTAAAAGTATTTGCTCTAAAAGATACATTTTCAACATCTCTGTATTTTATGGGTTTCTTTATAGAGACACCTTCCAGTTCAAAAAATTTCCAAAGGAAGCTCACACCGTTACAAAACAAGTTGGTAAATATTTATGTGACCTTGTAGAACACATCAGAAGTCTTACAAGTACAAATATTTGCTCTAAATGATACATTTCCAACATCCATGTATTTTTAGTGTTTGCCCAAGTTAACCCCAAATCACTTTATTATTAAGCACACTCCAAAGGACACACTACACCATGGGGATTGGCTTATTTATTACATTTAGTTGTCTGTGAAAAGCAGCTATACATAAAGCTAAAAAAATGTCTTTGGGCAAACTTTTCCAGTAGTGCCACATCATCTCTGTGCAATTAAGCACACACATACAGAACACATACACTCACTGGCCACTTTATTAGGTACACCTTGCTAGTACCGGGCTGGACCCCCTTTTGTCTTCAGAACTGCCTTAATTCTTTGTTGCATAGATTCAAAAAGGTGTTGGAAACATTCCTCAGAGATTTTGGTCCATATTGACATGACAGCATCATGCAGTTGCTGCAGATTTGTCGGCTGAACATCGATGTGAATCTCCTGTTCCACCACATCCCAAAGCTGCTCTATTGGATTGAGATCTGGTGACTGTGGAGGCCATTTCAGTAAAGTGAACTCATTGTCATGTTTAAGAAACCAGTCGGAGATGATTTGAGCTTTGTGACATGGTGCATTATCAGAAGATGGGTACACTGTATTCATAAAGGGATGGACATTGTCAGCAACAATACTCAGGTAGGCTGTGACGTTTAAATGATGCTCAATTGGTACTAAGGGGCCCAAAGTGTGCCAAGAAAATATCTCTCACACCATTACACCAGCAGCCTGAACCGTTGAGACAAGGCAGGATGGATCCATGCTTTCATGTTCTTTACGCCAAATTCTCACCCTAACATCTGAATGTTGCAGCAGAAATTGAGACTCATCAGACCAGGCAGCGTTTTTCCAATCTTCTATTGTCCAGTTTTGGTGAGCCTGTGTGAATTGTAGCCTCCGTTTCCTGATCTTAGCTGACAGGAGCGGCACCCAGTATGGTCTTCTGCTGCTGTAGCCCATCTGCTTCAGGGTTCGACGTGTTGTGCATTCAGAGATGGTATTCTGCATACCTTGGCTGTAACAAGTGGTTATTTGAGTTACTGTTGCCTTTCTATCATCTCTAACCAGTCTGCCCATTGTCCTCTGACCTCTGACATCAACAAGACATTTCCGTCCACACAACTGCTGCTCACTGGATATTTTCTGTAAACTCTAGAGATGGTTGTGCGTGAAAATCCCAGCAGATCAGCAGTTTTTGAAATACACAGACCAGCCCGTCTGGCACCAACAACCATTCCACACTCAAAGTCACTTAAATCCCCTTTCTTCCCCATTATGATGCTCGGTTTGAACTTCAGCAAGTCGTCTTCACCACATTAAGATTAAATTTATTGAGTTGCTGCCTTGTGATTGGCTGATTAGCAATTTGTGTTACCAAGCAATTGAACAGGTGTACCTAATAAAGTGGCCTGTTAGAGTATGTGTACTGGATGTGTGTGCTGTATTGCATGGAGATGATGTGCCACTACTGGAAAAGTTTGGCCAAAGACATGTTGCTGCCATCAGGTATAAAGCACTTTGAACAAACAGGTTATTTCCATGTTAGACACAGAGAGATTAATTATAATCTAAATTCTAATAACTGCAGTGTCAAAACAGGTGTACTGCTCTGTGTGTGGAAAATCAGAAAAACGCCAAAGAGAGGAGGAAAGCACCTGGGTATTCACTATGCCATTTCTGCCTGTTGACTACATGTGTAAATTAAAAACAAGTGTTTTCACAACTACTTTTAACAATTCCTACAATTTCTAAATATATCTAACAACATGTCATATTTCCCTTCCAGATTCAATGTGACTGGTTTCATGTTCGGTGCCTCAACAGTAATGTGCCACCAGAAGAACAAGCATGGATTTGTGATTTGTGTTAGTAAGCTCTTATAGGAGCTTATGCTGAAAGTGTGTTTAAACAGCCAGAAATGTGTCTTGCGTATTTGATATGTTATGGAATTACTTTTGTAGTATTTAGTTTATGTTTGATATTGGTCTATTGGTGTATGCAAATTTCCAATGTGCTTATGTTTTGTTCTTTTTCATATTCATTAATACAACATATTCACATTATGTGTTTAGGCAGTACAGTACAATCATTCCAAGTCATTTTTTTGACTTAGTAGGACGTAATGTAGAAAAACTTTTTACATTTACCAATCAGATCCTTATTTTAATATTTAATTCTTATCTTTTATAATTATTACTTATGATTCATGAATGTATATATATATATATATATATATATATATATATATATATATATATATATATATTCCCTTCCACTTTAATATTTAATTCTTATCTTTTATAATTATTACTTATGATTCATGATAATTGTTGTTAATACATTTTAGGGAAAGACTTTGTCTGCCTGGATCTCTCTCTGCATCACATATTGTTGTAGTGCATGTTGTCTTCTGTTGGCCTTTTAAGTGAATGCAGTTTGTAAAAACTCACTTGCATTTGTGAAGGAGAAATTATTGTGATGTTTGATATGTTGATAGTTCACTTTTTATTCATTATCTACAAAATACTTAAAATACCTAAATGTTTCTTTCCTGATTACAATGCAACATTTCTAAAGATAGTATTTTATGTGGCCAGGGAAACTTGCTACATACAGCTCAATGCATGTGGACTTAAGCAACAATGCGACAAAGTGATTTGGGGTTAACTTGGGCAAACACTGAAAAATTAGTGAAAAATTATGGAAATGTAAGGTGCAGGTAACATCAGGACCATTGAGAGCGGCATGAAATACAAACATAACCTAGTTTTCCTTTAAATTTAACAATTTCAAGTTCGTTTCAGGTTTAATGCTTAGTACAATATTCTGTACGGTTCATAAATATAATATTACCTTTATATATTAATCCAGATCTCAACCCAATAGAGCATCTTTGGGATGTGGTGGAATGGGAGCTTCGTGCCCTGGATGTGCATCCCACAAATCTCCATCAACTGCAAGATGCTATCCTATCAATATGGGCCAACATTTCTAAAGAATGCTTTCAGCACCTTGTTGAATCAATGCCACGTAGAATTAAGGCAGTTCTGAAGGAGAAAGGGGGTCAAACACAGTATTAGTATGGTGTTCCTAATAATCATTTAGGTGAGTGTATATATATATATATATATATATATATATATATATATATATATATATATATATATATATATATATATATATATATATATATAATGGTGCTTTTGCCTCCTTTCTTTCTGAAGCTTAAAACTCCTCATTTTTAGTAAATGCATGGGGAAAAAGGAAAAGACCTGAGTGATGATACCTCTTAAAAGTTCACGGTTATGCTTTGAATAAGGCAGGATTTACACTGAATGAAGAAGATGACTGTGGTAGAAAAGCTGACTTTTTAGGCTTGGACCTTTACTCCAGCGTTTAAAACATGCTCTAAAGGTTCACACTGACCCAGACTGACTGTTCCAGAAATTTCAGCATTTCAGCTCAGAAAAACATTCAAGCCATGATAGAATCTTCACAAAATAGGCCATGTTCATACTAGTGAAAAACATGAGAAATAATTATTGGAAGATCAACTTAAATGACATCTTTCCTCATTTACCCAAAACAAACCAGCAAGCAAGATTCCTTGTTAGGTGAAGTGTGTTATTTCAGCAACTTAGTCCTTTTAAGGCACATCAGTTTACACCATCTTGTTTGATCCATTCATTTATAGCACAGTTTATGTTTACATTAGTTTATGCCATGATGTAGTGCTGAACACTTATGTTATGTGTTATATGTTTAAAAATAATAATTAATTAATTAATTCCCAGCAGTGCGGCAGGAGCAATCCGAGAAGTGGACGGGGATCCATTATAAACATTTATACTATGGGGCTGCTGAATGCTTGAATCTGATTGGTTGACTAACATTCTAAGGTGTGCAAATTATTTTATTTTTTTAGGGAAACGCAGTGCTAAAGTAGTTCCAGACAGCTTAGACCACATTACATGTCTATATCAATTCACCAAATGATTTCAGATATTTTGAAACAGCAAAAGAACCAAAACCCACAACAAAACTTTCACAGATTTTTTCTAAAAATCTGGCAGCTCAGTGCAAGTTTAGACAGTTTAGGGATATTGTTTACTGGCTGCAGTTGTTTTTGGCTTTTTAAAACCAGAAAAAAAAAAAAAAAAAAAAAAAAAAAAAAACACTTTTTAAACACTTTAAATCGATGTGAAAACTGCTCTGCTGGAATTATGTCACCAAATTCAATGTGCTAGATGTTCTTTTGTTCTGCATAGTGATGCAATCTTGTGGTGCTGTGCGCCATAAATAAATGTTTGAATAAATGTTTGAATAAATGTTTCTGATTGAATACCTCTGCAGTTTGTACCCAAAAGCCTTCTGAATGTATCATCAGGGTTGCTTTGTTTTGTATAAATTTCCGTATAAAAATAAATTTTCCCATGTTTGTAATAAGATCCCTGACTTTCTTCTCACAGATATGGGAGACTTTCTCGACAATGACCAAAGAAAGACAGTGACACAGGGCCGGGCCGCCATCCTAAACTCCCCAGCAATCAGTCCAAATGGTTTAGATTTTTAGAGCTTGTTTCCCATCGACCAGTTAAGTTTTACAATGCTGCAAGTTTGGTGCGTGAAGGTTCGGTCAGATTTTCTCATTGATCTGAACAAAAGCAGCAGCCGGCTGAATAAAGATGCAGGTTCACTCTCTGACAGGAAACGTTCCCGGTTACTTAGCTGTAACCTTGTTCCCTGAGAAAGCGGAACGAGATGCTGCACTGCTCAGCGCATTGGGAAACGTCTTGTTCGTGACCAGCTGTGAATAATGTGTGTAACACGTCGATAGAATTGACCCGGCGGTAATATAGCCTCGGTTGATGACGTCATCTGAGCGCGCCCGCAAACACGGGGCTATAAATAGATAAGCCACAGGTGCATCAACAGGACATTTTGTCTGAAGAGCAGTCCTGGGACATATTTCAGTACGGCAATGCAGCGCAGCATCTCGTTCCGCTTTCTCAGGGAACAAGGTTACAGCTAAGTAACCGGGAACGTTCCCTTTCGAAAGCTTCAGTCGATGCTGCGCTGCTCAGCGCATTGGGAACGAGAATACCCACGCCGCCGTGCTTGAAAATGTCTGGACCCCTAAGGTTGTGCAGGTGTGCTACCAAACCACAAGAAGGCCTCAGACATTAGCTTGTGATGTTGACTCAAGGACATGAGAGCCCGGAGTAGCATGGACATCCAAACTATAAAATCTTATGAATGTGTGCGGAGAGGACCAACCTGCCGCATCACAAACCCGTTGTAAGGGGGCACCCCTTGCTAAAGCACTAGAGGAGGCGACCCCCCTTTTAGACTGAACACCAAGAACTATACACAAACCATAACATCGCGAACCACAAACAAAAAAAATAGCATCCCTGACCCAGTGAGACATGGTCTGCCTGGTGGCAGCTGCTCCTCTGTTACCACCACCATAACAGACGAACAGTTGCTCCGACTTACGCCACTGGCTAGTGCGGTGGACGTAAGTCTGAAGAGCACGGACTGGACACAGTCTATAAGATTTCTCCTGCTCCGGCGTTGCGAACGGCGGAGGACAGAAGGCCTCTAGAATGACCGGATGTACAGCCGAAAACGGAACCTTAGGCAGGTAATCAGGATGAGGATGCAGAATCACTTCCACGCTCCCTGGGGCAAAGTCTAAGCATGATGGTGAGATAGACAGCCCCAATCCTCTTCAAAGAAGTTATTGCCATGAGAAAAACCATTTTTAGAGTTAGAAGTCTATCAGACGCTGACTCTAAAGGTTCAAAGGGGGTTTCAACCAGACCCTCGAGAACTATAGCTAAGTCCCAAGAAGGCATCTTGGTCTTTACTGTAGGCCTCAGTCGTCTGGCCCCACGAAGAAAGCGAGAGAGCAGAGGGTGTCTCCCGAGTGGCATCCCGTCAATCAAGGCGTGGCAAGCCGAAAGAGCGGCCACATAAACCTTAAGAGTAGCAGGGCATGTGCCTGTTGACAACTTCTCTTTAATGAAGTCCAGAACTGAAGCAATATGGCAGTTGACCGGATCTACATTGTGTACCACACACCACCTGTCAAAGACACCCCATTTACTGGCATAACTCCGTCTGGTGGAGGAAGCCCTAGCACTAAGGATAGTATCAATAACACCCGGCGACAGCCCTGTGTTCCTCAGCTGGTACCCTTCAGGGGCCAAACATGAAGATTCCACAGGTCGGGCCTGGGATGGAATATCGTACCCCCTGCCTGAGACAGAAGGTCCCTCCTCTCCGGAATCGCCCAAGGCGAGCCGTCGAGGAGAGATATTATCTCCGAGAACCATACCCTGTTCGGCCAACGTGGCGCTATCAGCAAGAGGCAAGACCCTTGTTGGCGAACTCTGGCTAGGACTCCCGGGAGCAGAGAAACTGGAGGAAATGCATACAGGCGCATTCTGGGCCATGTGTGCACCATCGCATCCAGACCCAGGGGGGCTGGGTGACTCAGAGAGAAGTAGAGGGGACATTGCGCTGTCTGAAGGGAGGCGAAGAGGTCCACCTCCGCTTCGTAAAAATTTTCCCAAATCTGTTCCACTACCTCTGGGTGGAGTTTCCATTCCCCTGTCGGAAGTGTCTGTCTGGACAGTAAATCCGCTCCCACATTCAAACGCCCTGGAATGTAAACTGCCCTGAGTGACAGGAGCTTGTCCTGGGCCCAAAGGAAAAATCTGCCTCGCTATCTTGTTCAGATTGCGTGAGCGCAGACCCCCCTGGTGATTTATATATGAGACTGTTGCTGTGTTGTCCAACCCGTACTAGAACATGACAGTCTCTCAAATGATGGAGGAAATATTTCAGAGCCAGAAATACGGCCATCAGCTCGAGGCAATTGATGTGCCAATCGAGCTGACGACCCCCCCATTCCCCTTGAGCTGGGTGGCCATCCAAAACTGCTCCCCAGCCCAACAGGGAGGCATCTGTCGTTAGACGACACGGTGCCCCTAGAGTGGGACCCAAGGCAAGGAACCGGGGTCTGATCCACAGAGATAGTGTACGAAGCCCGCGGCGCGTCACTTTTATTTGCCTTTGAGGATTGGCTCTCGGATGAAATCCTCTGGCTTTTAGCCCCAACTGAAACGGTCTCATGTGTAACAGCCCCAAAGGAATCACCGTGGATGCTGAAGCCATGAAACCTAACATCTTTTGATACTGACGAACAGTGCGATCCTGGCCTAGCCTGACCTTGCTCATGGTCTGCTGAATGGTCTCGATCCGAGCGGGAGACAGTTGTGCCCGCATCGTGATCGAATCCCAAACGATCCCGAGATAAGTCGTTCTCTGAGTCGGACAGAGAGCACTCTTCTCGGTGTTGAGTCTCAACCCCAGAGAAACTAGATGAGCTAACACGATGTCCCTGTGTTGTAGCGCCATCTCTCGCGATTGCGCTAGTATCAGCCAATCGTCGATATAATTCAAAATGCGAATGCCCTGGAGTCGTAATGGAGCCAGCGCTGCATCCATGCATTTTGTGTACATGCGGGGTGATAAGGCTAGGCCGAAAGGAAGAACCCGAAACTGGTATGCTTCGCCCCCGAAAGCGAACCTCAGGAATTTCCTGTGTTGTGGCAAAATCTCTATATGAAAATATGCGTCCTTCAGATCGATCGTGATAAACCAATCGCGATGCCGAATTTGCGACACGACCGTCTTGACGGTTAACATCTTGAACTTGAGTGCTCTGATCGTACGGTTTAAGCCTCGAAGATCCAAGATTGGACGCACTCCCCCACCCTTTTTGGGAACTAGGAAGTATCTGCTGTAATTGCCCGACTCTCTCTGTGGAAGAGGAACATGTTCTATGGCCTCTTTGCCCAGAAGAGTTTGTAGCTCTTGAGACAGTACCTGCATCAGCTCCGGTTTCACGGAAGTGGAAACCACGCCGTTGAAACGTGGAGGATGACGAATAAAATTGGATCCTGTATCCTACCCGTACTGTGCTCAATACCCATGCAGAAATGCCTGGCAGAAGTTTCCACGCTGCCAGACTCTCTGAGAGTGGTACCAATTTCAATACTTCCTTTTGAGGGGATGTTAGATGTTCCGTGTCCAGAATGATGGCAGGAAGTACTGGAACATCTAATATCTCGCTGGAAACCCCCGCCCCCCGAGACACCAGAAGCGGCGGGGATGGAGGGGTTTTGTGAGGGTAACGGGGCGGGGCGAAAAAGCTCTCGAGCGCGCCCCACCCCGTGAGGGACTACCCCCACCAGCACGGGTGCCATGGCGTCAGGACTTCTTCTTCTTATTAATAAAAGTCCTGAGGTCTGGCTTGGGAGGTTGCTGAGCACGGCGAACCTGTCCCCAATCCCTACGAGGGGGAGCACGGTCTGCCATGCTCTGCTTTTTGACCTCCCTGGTTTTTGAAGGACCAGGGCGAGGCTGGGTGGATGATGGCCCCTCCCCTTGAGTGCGGCGAGGAAGAAACTGAACGAACGCTTCTTCATGTTTTTTTACTTCCCTAAACCTGTCGACGACCGAATTAACTGAATCGCCAAACAGGCCAGATGGAGAGATAGGGGAGTCTAAAAGAAACAAACGTTCCTTCTCTTTAATGCCCGTCAAATTAAGCCACAGATGCCTCTCCATGCTGACTAAAGCTGACATCGACCGGCCAATGGCACGAGCCGTCTGCTTGGTCGCCCGGAGAGACAAATCTGTGGCCCGACGAAGCTCAGCGAATGCTTCCTCGTCGATTGTACTGCCCACACTCAAGTCCTTCAATAGGTCAGCCTGGTATGCCTGTAACACTGCCATAGTGTGCAGCGCAGCACCAGCCTGACCTGCAGCTTGATAAGCTTTACCCACTAGCGATGATGTAAATTCTACAAGGTTTAGTGGGGAGAGTAGGTTTCTTCACCGAGGATGCAGATTCAGGTGAGAGATAGCTCGCAAGCGACTCTTCAACCCGAGGCATCTCCGAATATCCCCGCGATTTTGCATCCACGATAGTTGAAAAAGTCAACGTCGAGGGCACAAAAATGCGGGAAGTATATGGTTTGCTCCATGACTTCGACAGTTCATCATGGAGGTCCTCGAAAAAGGGGAGAGACTGATGTTGCGGTCTCTCTCTCCTACCACCCGACAGGCTTACTACGTTTGGGGGTCTCTTGGTCGCGTGGCCAGTCAAGCTGCAGCCTGTCCACCGCGCGAGTAACCACCTCGAGCAGCTCCTCGACCGATTTCCTCTCGCGAGAGGAGCGTTCAGAGGCCTGCTCATCGCCCGAAGACTCAAGAGATATATCATCCTCCTCGTGAATCGAAGAAGCACCGGAGCGCGCTTCGAGATCACGAGAGAGGATGCGTGGATCTGGTGACACTGTAAGCGAAAGGGACGGGCCCGTCGCTCGCTCGTCACGCAGACCCGCACGAGAGCCCTGCGACGAAAAGGTGGGTGCGGTCTGAAAATAGTTCAGACGAGCACGAAGCATCTTCACTGAGAACAGTTCACAATGCTCGCACTCGCCCGTCTCTAAAGCCAGAACCGCGTGCTACCAACCCCAAACAAACAAAACAGTAATCATGCGTATCCAGCTCATACATAGGACGAGAGCATGGAGGAACACAACACTTACTGTTTCGTTGGGTCATCGTACGAAGATCTGTAGTAGACAAAAAGAATCTTCCTGACGCACACATGCACAGAATGATCTGAAGACAAAAGACCTGTTGATGCACCCTGTGGCTAATCTATTTATAGCCCCGTGTTGCGGGCGCGCTCAGATGACGTCATCAACCGAGGCTATATTACCGCCGGGTCAATTCTATCGACGTGTTACACACATTATTCACAGCTGGTCACGAACAAGACGTTTCCCAATGCGCTGAGCAGCGCAGCATCGACTGAAGCTTTCGAAAGGGAACACAGCCTTTACCATGGTTACCCCGTACACAAAGCATCGCTGCAAAAGCACACATTTGTTTCTGACACATCACGGAGCTCAAAGGAAGTCAAACAGAAAATATTTTAATATTTTCAAACAGCCATTCACAATTTTTAATCACTTTGGTGTTTTTCAAATAACACCAAATACTACTTATACCGTATTTTTTATTCAAACATTTGTTTACAATTATGCATTTTTTTGAGGGTTTTAATCTGGACAAAAACATGACATATATATAGTTAACTGTAAAGTTAAACTGTAAAGTTTAAACATTTCCGTTTCTTGAAATAGAATAGATATTAATTAATTAATATATTAAATGAAAATAAAAACTTAAACTTATTTTATTTTAGTCGACAAGGCAACATTACTAATTTTCATTTAGTTTATATTGATGTTCTAAAACTGAAATAAACATTAATAAATATATATTAATTTTTTTTTAAAAATTAATAAAAAATTAAACAGTGAAAATGACAGCATATGAAAAAATAAATAATTAAAATATTAAAAAAAACCATGACAGAACCTCATTGATACTAAAATAACATTGCTTTACAGTTAGACGTCAGTGTATGATATGTACATTGGGGGATGGGCTGTTTAGGTAATGGGAGCCCCCTATTGAAAATCTGTTGTTCAAACCCCCATGTTGTTCAAAAACCCGTAAAAAGCTTTGTTTTGTCTTCTGAACACAATTAAAGATATTTTGGATACACTGACTGCCTAATAACTTACGCTGTCAAGGTCCAGAAAAGTATGAGAGACATCATCAGAATAGTCCATCTGCCATCAGTGGTTCAAACCGTAACGATAGGAAGCGACGAGAATACTTTTTGTACGCGAAGAAATCATAAATAATGACTTCATTCAACAATTTGTCTCCTCTGTGTCTCTCCACATCACCGTAGCACCATTTTGGAGAATTTCTGCTGAACGCAAGCAGCGTACGCTCTTCTGTGTCAGCCGCGCTGCACGGATGCACTGTTTTCATTCGAATCAAAGCGTAAATATACATAGAAAATATATCCTTGTGTCACGGCTGATGTTGTGTCGCGGCTGTTGATGTAATATTCCCACATTTACCTGCTTAAAATTAAAGTTGTTTTGAAATCTAAAATGTATCACTAAACTTTGTATCTTAATGTTTAAAACATTTAATTTATTTAATTGGTAAAATACCATTGTATAAAAAAAAAAAAAAAAAAAAAAATGGTTCAACAAATACATAAAACATGGGCAACAATTAAATTACATGATGGACAGTGTGTGTGTCACAGTGTCAAACTCCGTGGTTCACTCTTCTGATCATCAGAGGACTCCCTCAAACGAATATTGACTCTTACACTCTCACACTACATTTCCCATCAGCCCCGTATGTAGGACTGATCACCGAGCCCAGCTTGTAGCCCATTAGCTGGCCTTTATAAGCAGCAGTCTGTTCCTACCATCTCATTGTGAAGTCTTGTTTTACTGTGGTTTGTGTAGCCTGCCTGTTGTGACCGTATCTGTTCCTTGTGTTTGCCTCTCGGCTGCCTGGCCCGAATTTAAGCCTGTTTACTGACGACGATTGTGTTTGCCCTCTTTCACTGTGTTTGCTGGTGTTTGACCATTGCATGTTTGACCACGATTCTAATAAAGCCTGCTTATGGATCCCACTTCGAGTGATGCCTCTTACAAAGTGTGTGTGCATGCCTGCATGTGTGTTTGTCATTTTAATTGTGTCAAATGTCAGCTTATAAACTGTATTGCCTTTTTGTTCAGTCTTTGTAGATTCTGTTGAAGCAATCAGAGAAAGTTGTGTTACAACCCTCCTAGTCTGCTCAGCCAAGATATTTCTAATGTTTTTAACATTTAGGTCAAAGTTATCAAATAAATATATAAAGTAAATGTTGTCAAATGTATAAAGCTTATGACCATGGGTAAGATCTCAGAATTGTACATATACAGTACTGTATAATAGTTTGTTAGCAGCACAAGCTGTTGTAAATCCTGCCCACTTCTTTGCATCATCAGCACATGCTTCAGTGCTCTGAGAGTGTTTATAGTGCTGTGAGTTTAACACTTCATGACTGAGAGCAGAACAGAACACAATCTTCATCATCACACAAGACAAAACAACAACAATAAACAACATCATCATACTCATCTAGACACTGTGTATATGTATACAAGGTAAATTAAAATTAATTTAAATTGAATTAACAAATAATGTTATGAATAGTGAATGATACACAATGACGTGGAACCTGCTTTTTCAAACTCTAACTCTGTTTCTAGGTTTCAGTGGGCAGGTGACTGTGACTCAGATTCCCTCTGTTAAAACAGTTCAGATCGGTGAATCAATCACTATAAACTGCAAAACAAATTTAGAAGTGAGAGATGCCTGCAGGGGTTCATATACTTTGTATGGCCTGGTATCAGCAGAAACCTGGAGAAGCTCCTAAACGCTTGATTCATTCAGCAAACCAAAGAGATTCAAACACTCCATCTAGATTCAGTGGCAGTGGATCTAACAGTGATTTCACTCTGACCATCAGTGGAGTCCAGACTGAAGATACAGGAGATTATTACTGTCAGAGTGAACACTATATCAACAGTAAATATGTGTTCACACAGTGATAAAGAGTCGTACAAAAACCTCCGTCAGTCAGAGTCACAGTGACTGCACTGATACAGCTGAGATATACTGCAGCTGCTGATGAGAGGATGACAAACAACACAATGACAATTTTTAGCAAAGTTGAAATAATTAATGTTCATTTATTTATAAATAAAGTAAATAAATTTACAGGTAGTTATTTTTATTTATTTATTTATTTATTTCTGTTTGTTTGTTTTTCTTTAAATAACAGTTAGTGCTGGTGCAGAGGTTTTTGATGTGTTTTCAGAGTGGTTTCTTTTACCAGAGTTCATGGAGAGAGAAAAAAAAAAAACATACAGACTAAGGAGATTTTGTCTATGGTAAAATCACAGCCGTGCTGATATTTAGTACAACTGCACTCTTGATCATGTGATATTGCTTAAATGTGACATGATGAAAGAAACCCGTGAAACACCTTCAAACTTTTAAAGATAACTTCAGCATGGATGTGTAACTAATAGAAATTAAAGCAAATTCTGTTTCTACAAATAGTAATATCATTAGATGCTGTTTATTGTAATAAGTGTATATAGCAAAATAAAAGTATGTAATTAGCACTACTAACTACTTTTGGGCCATACTTTTTACCTTGTAGACAGATGACTGTCATACAGACAGAACTAATCGATATATCTTATAGTATGATGATGATACTGTGTTAATATCTGTGTTATGTGACTAAGAAAGCCCTGAATTACACCAAACAAGGTTGACTGAATTGATACCATGGTGACAACACCCGTGTTATTACTATTAAAAATAAATGAATGAATAAATAATAAAACAAAAGAGAAGAGAAGAAAAAAGAAGAGGAAGAAGAAGAGATTATTCGCATTTTTCAGTCTAGACTCATTTGACACAATTATGAGTCCTGAAGATATTTATACAAGTAGAAAAAAATAGGTCACATGAAAGATATCCCATATAGCAACATCAACACTGATTCAACATTAAAAATTAAACTAAATGCAGCTGAATACTATTCACTTTTTCTTGATAACACATCTATTATCAGATACTTTCGCTTAATAAATAAATGAATCATGAATGACTAGAACAGGTGAATATGTTATTACAGTGACACTGGAAACTGAAAATGTTGCATCCACACTGATAGATGTCAATATAAAGACTAAGACTAGTGTCACATCAGCCAGTGCAACAACAAATGAACAAAATAAATATTTTACAACTAAGCAACGCAATTATCAGTAAATGGTTTAAAAACATTACTGTGAAAGAAAAATATTACAGTATTAGTTGTAGCAGCTCAAGCTGTTGTAAATCCTGCCCAGTTCTTTGCATCATCAGCACATGCTTCAGTGCTCTGAGAGTGTTTATAGTGCTGTGAGTTTAACACTTCATGACTGAGAGCAGAACAGAACACAATCTTCATCATCACACAAGACAAAACAAAAACAATGAACAACATCATCTTCATCTTTATCTGGACTCTCACACTGTTTGCTCAAGGTTTGTGTGATATCAGTTATTTATTCTTTGAAGTATAAAATATTAATAATATACAATTTCATGATTTTATTCTTTGTTTTTTTCTTTCAGAGTGTAGAGGACAGGTCACTGTAACTCAGAGTCCATCAATAACAGCAGCTCAACCAGGACAAGAAGTCAGAATAAACTGTAAAACCAGCAGTAAAGTGAATAATGGTAATGAGTTACACTGGTATTTACAGAAACCTGGAGAAGCTCCTAAACTCCTCATATATGCTGCAACAAGCCGTAACACTGGAACTCCATCTAGATTCAGTGGCAGTGGATCTAACAGTGATTTCACTCTGACCATCAGTGGAGCCCAGACTGAAGATACAGGATATTATTACTGTTATAGTGTACACTCTATCAGTGGTAGCTGGGTCTTCACACAGTGATAAAGAGTCGTACAAAAACCTCCGTCAGTCAGAGTCACAGTGACTGCACTGATACAGCTGAGAGATACTGCAGCTGCTGATCAGAAGATGACAAACAACACAACTTGGTCTAACTATGTTTAAGGAGACTTAGCATTTCCAAATATAAATTTATGATTAATATAATATAACAGATTTTTTTTTTTTTCCATTAGTATTACAATTAAGTTTTTTGCTTCATTGTAGATAAATGTAGTTTATCATTTATTATAAATAATCCACTGAAAGCTGGAGATTCTGTCACGGTTCATGAATCGGCTGTCTCACACTGAGGTGTCTGTGTGAGTGTAATTGTGTGGGTGTGGTTACTCATTGTGTTGATTAGTGTCACCAGCTGTCGTTGATTTCACCTCCCTTTATATGTCAGTAAATTCCCTCTCATGTTGTCAGATCGTTGTGGTTGTTCCCTGGTGTGCGTCCTGTTCTTGTGTCTCGTCGAGCCCCGTTCTCCGTTGGATTTCGTCAGTTCTTCGTGTCGTTTGGATTTCGTCAGTTCCTTGTGTCGTCTGGATGTTCAACGGTTCCTGGGGTTCTCTTCACGCTCTTCACTTCACCGCACCACCACCGGATCGCCATCTCGTCCCTGCTTCACCACCACCACCTGAGTGTTTGTCCCCGGCCCGTGTCTGTACTCTGACCATCATTATAATTAAACTTGTTTACTTGCATCTTGCATCCTCTCATTATTCATCACAGAACGATCTGACCAAACATGGATGCAGCAAGCACTTCTCAACTCCAGGATTTCATCGCTCACAGTATCTCACGTATGGACCAGCAAGAGGAGAACATTTCGGGCACAGGTCGTGTGGTGCAAGCACTCGTGAATCAGGTGTCCGAACTCACCCAACAGGTACAACTTCTACGGACTCCCACTGCACTCCCCATGCCACCCGTTCCCCCCCCGTACCCAGCGCCGGCAGCAGCGGTAGGACCAGAGCCATGCCTACCCACAACAGAAGGATATTCCGGTGAGCCTGAACCAATGCACTACTGGATTCAGGAGCGGAGGGTAATTTCATGGATTTTAAGTTGGCTGTTCAACTGCCGATCCCTATCACTCCCCTCTCGCACCAGATCACCGTCAACGCTCTCAATGGACAAGAACTTCCCCGGATCACTCATTCCACCGAGAGTATCGCCCTCATCACTTCTGGCAATCACACCGAAACCCTCTCATTTCTCCTCATGGACTCACCACTGCACCAGTGGTTTTGGGACACCCGTGGCTCTTTGAACACAACCCCCGGGTCGACTGGTGCAGTAACACAATTTCCCACATGGAGTAACCACTGTCATGAATCTTGTTTAGTGTCTGCCTGTCCTTCTGTGTCTGGTTCTGTGTTTCAGAGTAAGGCAGCGGATTTGTCTAACGTGCCCGCGGAGTAACCTCGACCTGAAGGAAGTGTTCAGTAAGTCCCGTGCTGCTTCTCTCTCCTCCGCATCGTTCCTATGACTGTTGCTATAGATCTACTGCCAGGTAAGACTCCGCCTAAAGGCAAGCTTTACTCTCTTTCTGTTCCTGAGAGGGAGTGCCATGGAGAAATATATTTCTGATTTCTCTGGCCTCTGGGTTTCATCCAGCCTTCCTCTTCTCCTGCGGGGGCGGGGTTCTTTTTCGTTGGAAAGAAGGATGGTTCTCTGCGGCCTTGCATTGATACAGAGAGCTGAACAATATCACGGTAAGGAATTCTTATCCTTTGCCGTTGATGTCTTCAGCTTTCGAGAGGTTGCAGGGAGCATCCATTTCACACGAAACTGGACTTACGCAATGCATATCATTTGGTTCGCATCAGGAAGGGGGATGAATGGAAAACCGCTTTTAATACCCCCAGGGGGCACTTTGAATATTTGGTTATGCCCTTCGGGCTTTCCAACAGCCCAGCGGTTTTCCAGGCACTTATGAATGACGTGTTGAGAGACATGGTAGATCAATTCATATGTTTACCTGGATGACATATTGATTTTCTCTTCGTCTCTCCAGGAACATGTTCAACACGTTCAGGCGAGTGCTCCAGAGACTCTTAGAGAATGGGCTTTTTGTCAAGGCGGAGAGAAATGCTCGTTTCATGCACAGTCTGTTCCCTTCCTAGGGTACATCATCTCTTCTGAGGGAGTGCGCATGGACCCTGACAAGGTTAAGGCTGTGGTAGATTGGCCAAGTCCAGATTCCCGTAAGGCCCTACAGCGGTTTCTGGGGGTTTGCCAATTTTTACCAGCGTTTCATTCACAACTTCAGCCAACTAGTCGCACCTCTGACTGCCTTGACCTCCCCCCGAACGATGTTCAGGTGGTCGAACACTGCCGAGTCAGTGTTCACCAACCTCAAGAGTCGCTTCGTTTCGGCTCCCATTCTCGTCACCCCTGATCCCACACGTCAGTTCGTGGTGGAGGTCGACGCGTCGGAGGTGGGAGTAGGAGCAGTGCTTTCAACAACGCGCTTCCCTCAGACGACGTAAGATGCATCCCTGCGCGTTCTTTTCTCATCAATTATCGCCTGCCAAACGTAATTATGACATTGGTAACAGAGAGTTGTTGGCAGTTAAGTTAGCGTTGGAGGAGTGGCGTCATTGGTTAGAGGGGTCTGGGGTACCTTTATCGTTTGGACCCGACCATAAGATCTTGAATACATCAGATCAGCTAAAAAGACTCAACTCCAGGCAGGCTAGGTGGGCTCTTTTTTTTGCAGATGTTTTGATTTTGCTCTCTCGTACCGCCCCGGGTCTAAGAAACATCAAACCGACTCTTTATCTTGGTATTTTTGATCCATCCGAACGCCCCGGTCACTCCCGAGTGTATTTTACCTGAGAAAGTTGTCATCTCCACTCTGGTATGGGAGATCGAATCGAAGGTTAAGACAGCCTTAGAAGGGGTAACAACCTCCGCCTGGTGGTGCCCACCGAGTCGTTTGTTTGTGCCGGAGGGGTTACGGTCCGACGTTATTCGATGGGGTCATTGTTCCAACGTGGCTTGTCATCCAGGAGTGACTCGCACTGGTTTTCTAGTTAAGCAACGATTCTGGTGGCCACTTATGGCTCGCGACATTCACGATTTTGTGTTGGCTTGTTCAGTCTGTGCCACTGGTAAGACATCTAAACCGACCCTAGACGGGTTACCTTTCGACCGCATGCCTGTCCCTTCGAGACCCTGGTCCCATATCGCTCTAGATTTTGTCACCGCCCTCCCGTCCTCTAATGGCATGATGGTTGTTTTAAGTAAACCGTAGTGGACCAGTTCCGAAGGCGGCACATTTCATCCCCTTGCCCAAATTACCTTCAGCCAAGGAGACAGCGGTCACAGTCATAGATCATGTCTTTCGGTTACATGGCCTCCCAATGGACGTGGTCTCTGACAGGGGTTCCCAATTCGTATCCAAATTTTGGCAAGAATTTTGTAAATTACTGGGGGCCACGGTCAGTCTGTCTGTCCTCGGCTATCATCCCCCAGAGCAATGGTCAGTCTGAGCGAGCCAATCAGGACCTGGAGAGAATGTTGCGATTGTCTGGTTGCCAAGAATCCGTCCTCCTGGAGTCAACAGCTCTCTATGGTGGAGTACGCCCACAATTCGTTGCCAGTGTCATCCACGGGCCTCTCACCATTTAAGTGTAGTTTAGGTTACCAGCCACCAATTTTTCCTAGTCTGGAATCCGAAGTCGCGGTCCCCCTCCGCTCACGCATTCGTCCAGAGGTGCCGCCGTACTTGGACTAGAGCCCGTGAGACTCTACTCCAAGCAGGGGGGCGCATGAAGGCCAAGGCCGATCGCCACCCTGTCAAGAGCCTCCCGTTTACGTCGTGGGTCAAAAAGTGTGGCTTTCTACTAAGAATATTCCTCTCCGCTCCGTGTCTAACAAGTTTAGCTCCCAAATTCATTGGCCCGTTTCCTGTCACCAAAATTATTAGTCCGGTGGCAGTCCGACAAACTCAAACTTCCTCCGGCGTACAGGAGAATTCACCCCGCCTTCCATGTGTCTAAAATCAAGCCCATGTTTTTATTCTCCCATTACATTAATCCCCGCATTGCCCCCTGGTTCCCCCCCCCTCCGTGACTCGTAGATGGGGAACCCACGTATTTGGTAAAACCGCATTCTGGACTCGAGACGGAGGGGACGCGGATTTCAGTACTTGGTGGACTGGGAGGGTTACGGTCCAGAGGAGAGAAGTTGGGTTCCTGCTAGGGACATTCTCGGGATCACTCCCCTTATCGATGATTACAATCGACAGGTAAGGTTGTTGTCGGGGAACGCCAGGAGGCGTTCGGTGTCTGTGTGAGTGCTGTCACGGTTCATGAATCGGCTGTCTCACACTGAGGTGTCTGTGTGAGTGTAATTGTGTGGGTGTGGTTACTCATTGTGTTGATTAGTGTCACCAGCTGTCGTTGATTTCACCTCCCTTTATATGTCAGTAAATTCCCTCTCATGTTGTCAGTTGTTGTGGTTGTTCCCTGGTGTGCGTCCTGTTCTTGTGTCTCGTCGAGCCCGTTCTCCGTTGGATTTCGTTCAGTCTCTTCGTGGTCGTTTGGATTTCGTCAGTTCCTTGTGTCGTCTAGATGTTCCACGGTTCCTGGGGTTCTCTTCACGCTCTTCACTGCACCACCACCACCGATCGCCAATCTCGTCCCTGCTTCACCACCACCACCTGAGTGTTTGTCCCCGGCCCGTGTCTGTACTCTGACCAAATCATTATAATTAAACTTGTTTACTTGCATCTTGCATCCTCTCATTATTCATCACAGATTCTTGCACAGAGAAACAACAGTCAGAGTGATTCAGTAACAGCTGTGAGTGACAGAGACACTGAAGGACACACATCAGAATGAATCATTCACTGCGTCTCATCACAGAGTCAACAGTTGATTTTATACATTCAGAGGTCAGTTTGACTGCTGAGAGTCTCAGTGTGAACTGATGAATATGAACAAACCTTCATCTCTCCATTAGTCCAACTCTAACTCTACTGACTCATTTCAGAGAATAAGAGAGGGTCAAACAGTCAAACCTTCTCCGATATTTGAGTGATTGTGTTCCTCTCAGAATAGAGCAGCTCCATCAGCAGATGTTCAGCGTCCTCACAGGAGCAGCTTCATGATACAGTAAAACTCAAAGTAGTCCTGAAGAACAATCAAGACAGACTGTAGATATCAAACACATGAAGACAAATATGTTTTTTTTTGATTATTGATTTTAAAGCATATCAGTGCTGAATAAAAAGCAGACATGCAGTCGGTGTCTGATGTTGTTGTGAAAAAAACAGAGCAGATGTCAGATGATAAAGAGTGAAGTCTCAGTGTGAGAATGAATGAGTCTCTCAGTGCTGTTGTGATCTCCATGGTGAGACATCAGTGAGAAGTCAGAGGAGATAGATGAGTGTGATCTTCTCCGATCTTCTCTTCTCTGAAACACCTGAGTCATCTTCCTCACTTCTCCTCACAGCTCACTGAGGAGTCCTCATGAGAGAGTCACAGACTTGCTGCTGCCAGCTTTTCCAGAGGAAATACGATCCTATTGACTGGCTGCTCGCAACAGCCACCAGCTGTTCAGTACGGGTCCTTTCTGGCTGTTTCCTGTCTGTCGCGTGATACCTGCTTTTCCCCGATGATGTTCCTCCCTTTCCCCCAACCCTTCAAGGGCACAGCTCTGGCTCCAGTGCTGAAGAGGAAGGGGGAGAAGCTCGTGTTTGTCTCCTCACAATCATGCTACCGTGCTCAGTGCTCTTCTCGTCTTCAGTAGTTCTGGCTCTGCTGAGCCTTGTGTGAAATCCTCTTCCAAACACACACTCACTGTAGGAGAGATGACGCCTGACAATCAGAGAAACAATATCATCAACACAACAGTGTCTGTGGTGTCCTGTCTGGTCCTGGTGTCCCTTAAGTGTCTTCCTGGGTCTGCTGTGCTGCCTGTTGTCGTCTGGCTTGTTGTCTGTTGTCTGTCTTGTCGCTCTCTGGCCTTGGCTGGTCTGTCTGTGGCTGGCCTTATTCTCTTTGCCTCTAACAACAAAGTATTTTAGGAACAAAGTAAATACAAGATTTCAAACAAATTAAATTCTAGAGTAGCTGTTGAAGAGCTAATCATTCTTCTGCGTTTTTGTTTTTGGATACCTAAAAAAATCTATCGTAAAAAATCAAACGAGCTTCATGCCCTGGATGTGCATCCCACAAATCTCCATCAACTGCAAGATGCTATCCTATCAATATGGGCCAAGATTTCTAAAGATGCTTTCAGCACCTTGTTGATTCAATGCCACGTAGAAATAAGGCAGTTCTGAACGTGAAATTGGGGTCAAACACAGTATTAGTGATGGTGTTCCTAATAATCCGTTAGGTGAGTATATATATATATATATATATATATATATATAGATATATATATATCTAAAATGGTGCTTTTGCAATCCTTTCTGAAGCTTAAAACTCCTCATTTTTCAGTAAATGCATGGGGAAAAAAAAAGGAAAAAAGACCTGAGTTGTGATTACCTCCTTAAAATTCTACCTCCTTAAAAGTTCATGCTTTGAATAAGGCAGGATTTACCACTGAATGAAGAAGATGGCTGTGGTTAGAAAAGCCGACTTTTTAGGCTTGGACCTTTACTCCAGCGGTTTTTATTTTTTTTTTTTTTTAAAAACATGCTCTAAAGGTTCACACTGACCCAGACTGACTGTTCCAGACATTTCAGCATTTCAGCTCAGAAAAACATTCAGCCATGATAGAGTCTTCACAAAATAGGCCATGTTCATAGTTCATAAGATTCAATGCTTGAATCTGATTGATTGACTAACATTCTTCGAAGGTGTTGCAAATAATGTTTTTTTTTTTTTTTTTTTTTTAGGGAAACGCAGTGCTAAAGTAGTTCCAGGCAGCTTAGACCGCATTACATGTCTATATCAATTCACCAAATGATTTCAGATATTTTGAAAACAGCAAAAGAACCAAAAACCCACAAACAAAACTTTCACAGATTTTTTCTAAAAAAAAAACTGGCAGCTTCAATGCAAATTTAGACAGTTTAGGGATATTGTTTACTGGCTGCAGTTGTTTTTGGCTTTTTAAAAACCAGAAAAAAAAAAAAAAAAAAAAAAAAAAAAAAAAAATGTTTAAAACACTTTAAAAAAAAAAAAATCGATGTGAAAAAAAAAAAATGCTCTGCTGGAATGCTCGGATGCAATTATGCACCAAATTCAATGTGGCTAGACGTTCTTTTGTTCTGCATAGTGATGCAATCTTGTGGTGCCCTGTGCGCCATAAATAAATGTTTGAATAAATGTTTGAATAAATGTTTCTGATTGAATACCTCTGCAGTTTGTAACCAAAAGCCTTCTGAATGTATCATCAGGGTTGCTTTTCGTTTTCGTATAAATTTTTCCGTTTGTAATAAGATCCCTGACTTTTCTTCTCACAGATATGGGAGACTTTCTCGACAATGACCAACGAAGAAAGAACAGTGACACCAGGGCCGGGCCGCCATTCTAAACTCCCCAGCAGTCAGTCCAAATGGTTTAGATTTTTAGAGCTTTTTTCCCATCGACCAGTTAAGTTTTACAATGCTGCAAGTTTGGTGCATGAAGGTTCGGTCAGATTTTCTCATTGATCTGAACAAAAGCAGCAGACGGCTGAATAAAGATGCAGGTTCACTCTCTGACAGGAAACACAGCCTTTACCATGGTTACCCCGTACACAAAGCAGGGCTGCACAAGCACACATTTGTTTTTGACACATCACGGAGCTCAAAGGAAGTCAAACAGAAAATATTTTAATATTTTCAAACAGCCATTCACAATTTTTAATCACTTTGGTGTTTTTCAAATAACACCAAATACTTACTTACATACACCATATTTTTTATTCAAACATTTGTTTACACTTATACATTTTTTGAGGGTTTTAATCTGGACAAAAACATGACATATATATATAGTTAACTGTAAAGTTTAAACATTTCCGTTTCTTGAAATAAAATAAATATTAAATGAATTAATATATTAAATGAAAATAAAAACTTTTTTATTTTAGTCGACAAGTCGACAAGGCAACATTACTAATTTTCATTTAGTTTATCTTGATGTTCTAAAATAACTAAAACTGAAATAAACATTTATAATTGTATATACATTTAAAAATAATAATTTTAATAAAAATGTAAACAGTGAAAATGGCAGCATATATATATATATATATATATATTATATATATATATATATATATATATATATATATATATATATATAAAAATAATTAAAATATTAACAAAAACCATGAAAGAAAACCTCAATGATACTAAAATAAAATTGCTTTACAGTTATTGGGGGATTGGGAGTTTAGGTAATGGGGAGCCCCCTATTGAAAATCTGTCTGTAACCCAGTGCAACCTTAAAGGGAAACTCCTCCCCAAAATTAAAATTTTGTCATTAATCACTTACCCCCCATGTTGTTCAAAACCCGTAAAAGCTTTGTTCGTCTTCTGAACACAATTTAAGAGATTTTGGATACACTGACTGCCTAATAACTTAAGCTGTCAAGGTCCAGAAAAGTATGAGAGACATCATCAGAATAGTCCATCTGCCATCAGTGGTTCAAACCGTAACGATATGAAGCGACGAGAATACTTTTTGTACGCGAAGAAAACATAAATAATGACTTCATTCAACAATTCGTGTCCTCTGTGTCTCTCCACATCACCGTAGCACCATTTTGGAGAATATCTGCTGAATGCAAGCAGCGTACGCTCTTCTGTGTCAGCCGCGCTGCACGGATGCACTGTTTTCATTCGAATCAAAGCGTATTCCTAAACTTTGCATGTTAATGTTTAGTACATTTAATTTATTTAATTGGTAAAATACCATTGTATGATAAAAAAAAAAACTTGAAAAAATGGTTGAACAAATACATAAAACATGAGCAACAATTAAATTACATGATGGACAGTGTGTGTGTCACAGTGTCAAACTCCGTGGTTCACTCTTCTGACCATCAGAGGACTCCCTCAAACGAATATTGACTCTTACACTCTCACACTGCATTTCCCATCAGCCCCGTATGTAGGACTGATCACCCAGCCCAGCTGTAGCCCATTAGCTGGCCTTTTATAAGCAGTCTGTTCCTACCATCTCATTGTGAAGTCTTGTATTACTGTGGTTTGTGTAGCCTGCCTGTTGTGACCGTATCTGTTCCTCGTGTTTGCCTCTCGGCTGCCTGTCCCGAGTTTAAGCCTGTTTACTGACGACGATTGTGTTTGCCCTCTGTCACTGTGTTTGCTAGTGTTTGACCACGATTCTAATAAAGCCTGCTTATGGATCCCACTTCGAGTGATGCCTCGTTACAAAGTGTGTGTGCGCGCTCGTGTGTGTGTGTGTGCGTGTGTGCATGCCTGCATGTGTGTTTGTCATTTTAATTGTGTCAAATGTCAACTTATAAACTGTACTTCTTTTTTTTTCAGTCTTTGTAGATTCTGTTGAAGCAAACGGAGAAAGTTGTGTTACAACCCTCCTAGTCTGCTCAGACAAGATATTTCTAATGTTTTTAACATTTAGGTCAAAGTTGTCAGATAAATATATAAAGTAAATGTTGTCAAATGTATAAAGCTTATGACCATGGGTAAGATCTCAGAATTGTACATATACAGTATTGTATAATAGTTTGTTAGCAGCTCAAGCTGTTGTAAATCCTGCCCACTTCTTTGCATCATCAGCACATGCTTCAGTGCTCTGAGAGTGTTTATAGTGCTGTGAGTTTAACACTTCATGACTGAGAGCAGAACAGAACACAATCTTCATCATCACACAAGACAAAACAACAACAATGATGAACAACATCATCATCCTCATCTGGACATTGCTCTGCTGTATACAAGATACATAATGAGAGTTTGGATGAAGCAGTATAATTAATAAAGTTAGCTAACATAAATTGTACATTATAATATGAGACCAAATGTTTGTATTTGCCTCGATGCACATACTGTATATGAATCCTGTATATTTCTCTTTCAGGCTCCAGTGGACAGATCACAGTTACTCAAACTCCTGCAGTTCAAACAACTGAAGCAGGAAAGACTGTAGTGATGAGATGCACCGCCAGCACTCCTTTAACAGGCTGCAGCCCAAAACCATGTCTATCCTGGTACTTACAGAAACCTGGAGAAGTTCCTAAACTCTTGATATATACAGTTAACAGCCTCCAGTCAGGAACTCCATCTAGATTCAGTGGCAGTGGATCTGACAGTGATTTCTCTCTGACCATCAGTGGAGTCCAGACTGAAGATACAGGAGATTATTACTGTCAGAGTTTCCACTATCCAAACAGTAAATATGTGTTCACACAGTGATAAAGAGTCGTACAAAAACCTCCGTCACTCAGAGTCACAGTGAATGCACTGATACAGCTGAGAGATACTGCAGCTGCTGATGAGAGGATGACAAACAACACAACTTGGTCTAACTATGTTTAAGGAGACTTAGCATTTCCAAATATAGATTTACGATTAATATAATATAACAGTTTTTTTTTTTTACATTAGTATTACAATTAAGTGTTTTACTATAGAACTCTTGTCATACTGATTTGTGAGCTTCTCTGATTTGTTTTTCAAACACAGCTTCATTGTAGATGAATGTAGTTCATCATTTATTATAAAAAATCCACTGAAAGCTGGAGATTCTTGCACAGAGAAACAGCAGTCAGAGTGATTCAGTAACAGCTGTGAGTGACAGAGACACTGAAGGACACACATCAGAATGAATCATTCACTGCGTCTCATCACAGACTCAACAGTTTGATTCAAACATTCAGAGATCAGTTTGACTGCTGAGAGTCTCAGTGTGAACTGATGAATATGAACAAACCTCATCTCTCCATTAGTCCAACTCTACTGACTCATTTCAGAGAATAAAGAGTCAAACAGTCAAACTCATATTTGAGTGATTGTGTTCCTCTCAGAATAGAGCAGCTCCATCAGCAGATGTTCAGCGTCCTCACAGGAGCTTCATGATACAGCAAATCTCAAAGCACACCTGAAGAACAATCAAGACAGACTGTAGATATCAAACACATGAAGACAAATATGTTTTTTTGATTATTGATTTTAAAGCATATCAGTACTGAATAAAAAGCAGACATGCAGTCGTGTCTGATGTTGTTGTGAAAAACAGAGCAGATGTCAGATGATAAAGAGTGAAGCTCAGTGTGAGAATGAATGAGTCTCTCATGTGCTGTTGATCTCCATGTGAGACATCAGTGAGAACTTCTCTGAACACTGATCTCTCCTCACTTCTCCTCACAGCTCACTGAGAGTCTCATGAGAGAGTCAGACTGCTGCTCCAGCTGTTCAGACGTCCTTCTGTCCTGAGACCTGATGTTCCCCAACACCTTCAGCTCCGGCTCCAGTCTGAAGAGAAGCTCGTGTTTGTCTCTCACATCAGTGCTGCTGATCTTTGTGGAAATCTCTTCACACTCACTGTAGGAGAGATGAAGCCTGACAATCAGAGAACAAATCTCAAAACAAAACAACAGTGTTTGGCTTTTATTTCTCTGCTCACAACAAGTATTTTAGGAAACAAAAGTAAATACAAAATTAATAGCTAATTAATAGCACAATAGCTGTTGAAAGTTTTCGTTCTGCATTTTGTCAAGTTCAAATCAATTTTAATTCATATTATTAATTTTAAAAATAAGTTTTCAATGAATGATTAATTTAATACATGTTTTAATATAGCTTATATTAGAAATAGACATCTTTCCAGAAGAAACAAAATTGTTAAGTATCAAGCTAAATTTTATCAAAAAAAAAAACTAAATATATATATATATATATATATATATATATATATAATATATATATATATATATATATATATATATAATTAATAGAATATGTGAACAAATATGAATTCAAACAGGCATTGTCTAAAGTAGTGTCTATACTTCATATTCATCAAAAATAATTAAAGCTTGTAATGTTTTCAAAGAACATGAACATGTATGAAGACATTTATTAGAGGTCTGAGACTGACAGCTGTCTGTTCTGTGAATGAAGAACATTTACATAGAGACACTTTGCATGAGAGTGTTTATAAGTGCTGTGAGTTTAACACTTCATGACTGAGAGCAGAACAGAACACAATCTTCATCATCACACAAGACAAAACAACAACAATGAACAACATCATCATCCTCATCTGGACTCTCACACTGTTTGCTCAAGGTCTGTGCAATAAAATTTTTATTATTTTGTTTTGTTATTTATTCTTTGATTCTTTATTCTTTGAAGTGTAAAATATTAATCATATACAATTTTATTCTTTGTTTTTTCTTTCAGAGTGTAGAGGACAGATCACTGTAACTCAGAGTCCATCAATAACAGCAGCTCAACCAGGACAAGAAGTCAGAATAAACTGTAAAACCAGCAGTAATGTGTATGGTGGTAGTTACTTACACTGGTATTTACAGAAACCTGGAGAAGCTCCTAAACTCCTCATAAATTATGCAACAAGCCGTTACACTGGAACTCCATCTAGATTCAGTGGCAGTGGATCGAACAGTGATTTCACTCTGACCATCAGTGGAGTCCAGACTGAAGATACAGGAGATTATTACTGTCAGAGTGAACACCAGATCAGTGGTAGCTGGGTGTTCACACAGTGATAAAGAGTCGTACAAAAACCTCCGTCAGTCAGAGTCACAGTGACTGCACTGATACAGCTGAGAGATACTGCAGCTGCTGATGGATGTGAATCATCTCAGTCACTCTTGTCTGTAGATCATTATATTTTAATGCAGAACTCGATCTATCTAATAATGGATTAAAGAAGTACTGGTTTGTTTAATCACTATGATGGCTGAACAAAAAATACTTGATGCTCTGCTCAACATCCCAAAAAATCATCCACTGTCCACAGCATTGCAGTCAAAAACTAAATAAACATTTATTATATGTTAAAATAAAATACTGTAACACTTTTAAGATCCAATTTTCACTGTTAATTAGCATGCATATTACTGCTTATTGACTGTTCATCGATACTGTACTTATAAAGCGCATATTAATGCCTTTTTCTGAATGACCATATTTTAGATCCCTTTATCCTACCCCATAATTATTAATAAGCAGCAAATTAGAGTTTATTCAGGCAAATTTCATATTTAATATTTGGTTTATTGTGAGAATCTGACCTTAAAATTAAGTTTTTTTTCTGGCTTGTAGAAAGTGGTCTTTGACTTGTGTAGCGGTTAGTTTAACCACTATAGAGGCTGAACAGAATAAAGGCTTGATGCTCAACATCCCAAAATATCATCCATTGTCCACAGAGTTGCAGTCAAAAACTGAATTATCATTTATTATATTTAAAAATAATTTGAGAATCAAAACACATATATGGTGGAGCGTGGAGTCGGGCTGTGAAGTCAAAAACACATTTGATAAGAAGCACCTGGATGATCCTCAAAACTTCCTGTTATGTTTATCAGAAACCAAACACTTCCATTCATAAGAGCCGTCCCAGCAGTCAAGCACAGATGAGGTGTGATGGTTTGGGGATCAGTGGCGTAGCAGACGGGTTTGCTCGTTAATATCAGCCTTCATGGTTTAAAATATAAATATTTCCAATATTGTGACGTAACAAACCACCAGGAGGGGGGCCTCGGACTCGGTTTTTGTCATCTGTCATCTTTCAGTAGAGGTATAGATCTAGGAAGCACTACTAACACTGTAATGAAGACCTGCATGAAATCATGAAAGAAAAGGTTCTAAAGTCTAGTCCAGTATTTCACTAACTCTGTGATTTTGGGAGGCTGAGGTGGAGAGAGAGGAAGTTTATTCATGAGCAGGAGCTGGATGGAGTTTGTAGATCATGAACAGCGAGCACATCACAGTCACTGCTAGAGACACCACCGGGCTTCAATACGACCGTCACAAACCTATGCACTGCACACAGATAACAACAGCACAGCACCTTTGTTATATATTTTTTGTGCCAAATGATAACTGGCTTATCAATAACAAAAAACAGACTTTAATTTAAACTGTATTTATGAACATTACACAGTCCTACAAAACACTGATAGGAAATTATGCAAATAATAAAGGATAACAAAACAGATATGTTTACATTCTGTCAGCTCTCTTTCCCAGATAGCAGCATATCATTGTTTCAGTGTTGAGTTAACATTAATGTCTAACATTGAATCTAAATATTTATCTTGTCTGTGAATTCTATCACTGTGAACCATAAATATGTTGATGTTGTTGCTTTTGTTTTTGTTATTATATTCAAAATTTTGTAAAATAAATTTGGTATTCAACTATTCTGTTTATTTCCTCTAATGATAGATTAGATGATGCATCATTATTTTGCACATTCTAAACTCATCTCTATATACGCTACAGTTTAACAGAAAATGCACACTGGCTGTTGGCACACGGATCGTCTTCCATTATGCAGTATACATGAGATAGCAGAGATACATGATAGCAGCTCAATCTGTTGTGAATCCTGCCCACTTCTTTGCATCATCAGCACATGGTTCAGTGCTCTGAGAGTGTTTATAGTGCTGTGAGTTTAACACTTCATGACTGAGAGCAGAACAGAACACAATCTTCATCATCACACAAGACAAAACAACAACAATGAACAACATCATCATCCTCATCTGGACATTGCTCTGCTGTATACAAGATACATAATGAGAGTTTGGATGAAGCAGTATAATTAATAAAGTTAGCTAACATAAACTGTACATTATAATATGGAACCAAATGTTTGTATTTGCCTTGATGCACATACTGTATATGAATCCTGTATATTTCTCTTTCAGGCTCCAGTGGACAGATCACAGTTACTCAAACTCCTGCAGTTCAAACAACTGAAGCAGGAAAGACTGTAGTGATGAGATGCACCGCCAGCACTCCTTTAACAGGCTGCAGCCCAAAACCATGTCTGTCCTGGTACTTACAGAAACCTGGAGAAGCTCCGAAACTCTTGATATATAGAGTTAACAGCCTCCAGTCAGGAACTCCATCTAGATTCAGTGGCAGTGGATCTGGAACTGATTTCACTCTGACCATCAGTGGAGTCCAGACTGAAGATACAGGAGACTATTACTGTCAGAGTGAACACAGTGGTCCAGTGTTCACACAGTGATAAAGAGTCGTACAAAAACCTCCGTCACTCAGAGTCACAGTGACTGCACTGATACAGCTGAGAGATACTGCAGCTGCTGATCAGAAGATGACAAACAACACAACTTGGTCTAACTATGTTTAAGGAGACTTAACATTTCCAAATATAGATTTATGATTAATAAAATATATATATTTTTTTACATTAGTATTACAATTAAGGTTTTTTTTTTTACTATGGAACTCTTGTCATACTGATTTGTGAGCTTCTCTGATTTGTTTTTCAAACACAGCTTCATTGTAGATGAATGTAGTTCATCATTTATTATAAATAATCCACTGAAAGCTGGAGATTCTTGCACAGAGAAACAGCAGTCAGAGTGATTCAGTAACAGCTGTGAGTGACAGAGACACTGAAGGACACACATCAGAATGAATCATTCACTGCGTCTCATCACAGACTCAACAGTTGATTCAAACATTCAGAGATCAGTTTGACTGCTGAGAGTCTCAGTGTGAACTGATGAATATGAACAAACCTCATCTCTCCATTAGTCCAACTCTACTGACTCATTTCAGAGAATAAAGAGTCAAACAGTCAAACTCATATTTGAGTGATTGTGTTCCTCTCAGAATAGAGCAGCTCCATCAGCAGATGTTCAGCGTCCTCACAGGAGCTTCATGATACAGCAAAACCTCACTGAGTCAACAAACAGAGAACCAACAGTGATCTTAGGAAATGTTTCAGTGTTTGAGGTTCATAATTTGACTACACAGTCTTCTTTCATTATTTCCTTCATCTGCAGGTGTTTTCATGGTCCACTGAGTGAAATTTGTTTATAAAATATGAGTTTGAATTCTGGGGCCTCATTTATAAAAACATGTGCCCCTATAAACGATTTATAAAAATATCCATACAAACAAAAACATTTCCCTAAATGCATTAAACTTTATAATTCTCAGTTCATTTTAAATTCAAGCACAATGTGAACAAATGCATCAAACTACAGAACAGCCACAAATATCCCTTTATGGTTCTGAAGAAGTAAAGCACTCATCATGTTTATATTCAGGAATTCATTAATTCCAGTGACATACTTTTCACAAAGCATATATTGATGAATATTGTGATTATCTATGTTTTTATCCTTTACTCTTTACATTTTTATAAACATTGTTGGATTATTTTGATTATATATGCATGCAAAACACCTAAAGACATTTCATATCATTTCACACACACACACACACACACACACACACACACACACACACACACACACACACACACACACACACACACACACACACACACACACTTACATAGATAGATAGATAGATAGATAGATAGATAGATAGATAGATAGATAGATAGATAGATAGATAGATAGATAGATAGATAGATAGATAGATAGATAGATAGATAGATAGAATATTATTTTATTTGCTAACTGGATTTGAATTAAATAAAATCCAGTATAGTTTAATCATCTTTTAAGTTTTTAATCTATATATTTAAATAACATTTTTATTTTTACTTCTGTAATCAGATTGATATTAATCCAAGAATTCTCCCACAAATAAAAACACCAGACCACCAAACCATCATTAAACACTTCAAAATCTAAACATTTAACTCTCAAAATAATAACAGAATGCTGACAGATTGATGGCCAAACATTAAGAGTGCAATAAATTCACAAGATGGAGTTGCATGCAAAATAATTTATTTTAAAACATAAATGGGAATATCATTTCAGTTTTCACGCTGGTTTCAAACTGGTTCACATGTATGAAGCTATATGCTTTTGAGAGTAGATGATGATAATAATAATAATAATAATAATAATAATAATAATAATAATAATAATAATAATAATAATAATAATAATAATAATAATATAATTAGGTTTATTATCATCCCAGTAACATAATCAAACATTCAATGTAGAGAGTGTATGTCTGATTTCTGAAGATTCACATTCATCACTATGTATTAATGCTTGTAATGTTTTGTAGAACATGAACATGCATGAAGAAATTAATCTGTGCTCTGAGACTGACAGCTGCCTGTTCTGTGTATGAAGAACATTTACATAGAGACACTTTGCATGAGAGTGTTGATAGTGCTGTGAGTTTAACACTTCATGACTGAGAGCAGAACAGAACACAATCTTCATCATCACACAAGACAAAACAACAACAATGAACAACATCATCATCCTCATCTGGACTCTCACACTGTTTGCTCAAGGTTTGTAGCAAAAAATTCATAGAGACAATAAATAATTTTAAAATGTAAAATATACATCATTTTAATTCTCATCATTTGTTCCTTTATTTCAGAGTGTAGAGGACAGATCACTGTAACTCAGAGTCCATCAATTTCAGCAGCTCAACCAGGACAAGAAGTCAGAATAAACTGTAAAACCAGCAGTAGAGTGGATAATGGTAACTACTTAGCCTGGTATTTACAGAAACCTGGAGAAGCTCCTAAACTCCTCATATATTATGCAACAAGCCGTAACACTGGAACTCCATCTAGATTCAGTGGCAGTGGATCTAACAGTGATTCCACTCTGACCATCAGTGGAGTCCAGACTGAAGATACAGGAGATTATTACTGTCAGAGTTTCCACTATCCAAACAGTAAACATGTGTTCACACAGTGATAAAGAGTCGTACAAAAACCTCCGTCAGTCAGAGTCACAGTGACTGCACTGATACAGCTGAGAGACACTGCAGCTGCTGATAAACACAATCACACACAACACTGAGCAGTGAACAAACACTAATAACGCAATACAAACAGATGGTGAAGTTTATTGTGATATACTTTGAAGTTGACTTGACGAAGCCTCGTTTGAATGTGTAACATCTTGTAACACCTGTCACACAGACAGCAAAAACTCAACCTAACTCAACTGAACATATTAGACCACTTCAGAACCCATCAAACCTCAACAGACCAACATGAAATCATATTAGACCCTATTGCAGCTGATTAAACCACATTGGACAATAGCAAACTGCATTAGACACAGAAGCAAGGTAAAATGCCATTGTTGCTTTAGCAAAAGTGTTTTTTAATCATTTGCTTTTGGTAATTTCACTGAAGTGTATTTAGTGATTGTGTAGTTTGTATATCAGCTCATGCAATACACTTTTCACTTGATCTGAGCTGTAGTCACACAATTTCACTTTAAAACAGTGTAAACTGAAGTGTAAACAAAAGAAAACATAAGAGTGGAATATCTAACATGAAACTGTAAGAAGCTCAAATTCACTCTACTGAATGAGGAAAGAATGAGCTCCAGCACTGCCCTTATGGAATAAAAATATATTTCCATATATTTATGATCAATATATTCCCTTATGCAAAGAAAATACATTTCCAATTATATATGGCCCAACGAAGGATCCCAATGGTGTGGATGAAAGAATAATGTGTGCAGATCTTTTACTTGTGCTCCTGCAAAGTTTTTAGTCTAGCTCCGTGTTTAATCTGAATCCAATTTTCAAGTTATCATTAAATTTAGACTGTATTTCTAATTAAGAACTGATCACAAATATTGATTATGTATTATTCTGAATATCCCATACTTTCAATTATTTGTTCATTAGGGACACAATGTCGCATTTGAGTCGCATGTCAGCCATACACAGATCTTACGATCACAAACTCACCAGTCTGAATTTAATCAGAGAGAGCAAGGTTAACCTTTACCTTTAAGTCCAGCCGCCTACTGTTTGCTCAGAACAAAAAGTGTAGTTTGTTAAGTCACTTAAATACAACTTGCTGAGTCAGCGATAGACAGAATTCAAAAGATCTGCTTTGCTCCGTCATGAGCCTTTAGTCTGTTCTCTCCTGACACAGATTTGAGGAAACATCAGCCTCCACATGATCTGCTACTCATAATGATTTCAGCAGAGTCTAAAATAAAGCAAGAATTAATATCTATTTTGCCTGGCACAATAAAAAAATCAATCATGAGGAATAAATTCAATCAATCAATAAAGAGAATACATCAATTAAAGAAGAATACATTAAATTATATTTGGTTACACAAATGATCAGCATGAAACACAAAACACAGAATGAGAAAAATAGCACCAAATAATTTCAAAGAGTTATCATACCTGGCAAATAGACAGACACACGGCAATTGTGCGGGAAGTTGTGTTTGCAGATGCTTCCTTGAATGTTTCTCCGATTCTCTTTAAATACTCAAATCAGAACAAAACAAATTCATCATGAATTCAAGATAATAAAAACTGCACAGAACTTTTGCTGGGACATGAGGTGACCTGTTGGTTGTCAAACGTATGCAGATGACACAATTATTTATGTAACAGCAGTTTGTTGCCCATATTAAGAAAATGTCTAAGACTATTAAGACAAATTTGAACTTTTCGTATGATAAGATCATGTATATCTCTTAAAGCAGCTCAAATGTTTATGCACGCTATGATATTAACACATATGACCTATTGTGCGATAAATTACCTATTGTGCAAAGCTGAAACAATGGCTGAAATCTTTACAGCGATGTGAACATTGAGTACATACCTCAGGCTTATTCAGGCTGGTTTAGTTTACATCTTCTTTCTGTATGCAGGTTGATTTACATTTTATTGTTTGTGACTTTGTATAAAGTTGCATATGGGCTTAGGTATGACAAAATGTACGACACATACACACACAGTTATCTGCATATATATAAATATATTTTTATTTGTAGTTGTTTTGTTTCTTGTGATGATTGTGCTTGTTTTTTATTTGGTTGTTTTGATTTTATGTAAAAGCCTATCCAGGGACGAGGGCTGCAAACTAGCTTTATGCTATATGCCCTATGTACACGGCATCGGTTGTCTCTGTGTAACAATGCCTATGTATTGTCCCTGTTAAATAAACCAACAAATTAGAAATAAAAAAAAGACATATTTACCCTGAGGTAGAAAAACAACGTCCGTCTAAGACCTTATCAGAGGCACGACTCACATGAGCAGAACAGAATATTCCCCAGATTTGAGATCTTTATTTTTGGTCTGTTCTGCTGATATGGGACTGAGATCATATAAATTAATATTACCTGTAATGCTATTTTTGTCCTCATTTCTTAATATTTTTATTTGTAACAATACATCGCCAAACATGGTCAGTGCATATATTGCAGCATACTGAAAAATATAAGCACTCGTTTCCCATATATAGAAATGTATTATGTGATATATTGCCTTATATTTTGCAGCATATTCCCATATTTTTGTTTCATAAGGGAGGGTAGATAACTGGGCTTGAAAAGTGTAAACTTTGTCTAAGAAGAGCTTAAGAAAGTTTTCACATAATGAGAGAGAAGTCACTGAAAATGTCTTCACAGGAAAGTTTAAAACAGAGTGTGACCTGTTGAATTTCAGAAACTCAGAAGAATTTATCTAAGAAGTGTGTGCAGGTCATGATTTACCTTCCTTCAATGAATCTGTGGAGAAATACATCAAGAAGACCCGACAGGCAAAACCAGGATAATGAGTGTCATGAATACAATTAGTACAAATAGATAATGAGGCTCCGTTAATTATAAATGTTAGATTATGTTCACTACCTGTCTAGCAATGTGTGCTTTTGCTAAAATATAATTAAATAATGATTCATTTTTCCAAATGTGTCAATCGTGCATCACAGACGCTGCGTTTGAAACGGCAAACTCACTGAGTAGGTACTTAAAAAGTACTTACTTAACAAGCCCTAAAAGAGTACATACTCTATAGTCTGAATGAATTAAGTGTGAATGCAGTCCAGACATCATCCGCCATGTTGACGTTATCATGTGACCTACGATGTAATAACAAGCGCAACAACTTAAAAGAAGAAGATGTGAGCGACAGGTTCAATTCATCTATCTGTAAATATCTTGATATTGATGAAATTTGTTCATTTTGTGGTCTTGTTGATGAAAAAGCTCTCCATTTATTTTGTGATTGTGGTATAACCAATGCATTTTGGGTTGATTTAGTTGTAGTAGTAGACTAGTACACTTTTTCTACCTAGCACAGCATTTTCAATGTTTGCAATGTCTGCACAAAGAAGACATCAGGCAGCTCCTCGAAGATTCCGCCTTTGGAGAAGATTTTATACTCAAAAAAATTTAAGTATTACTACAAAAAATTAAGATTACTCCTGAATGTACTGGATTGCTAACTCACACCAGCACTTATGCACAATAATAATGATAAATGCTGACAAATACTTATTTTATTTACAGACAACAATGGAAAACATGAATAAAAATGAGTAAAAAATAGTAAATTAATGAATAAAAGTAACCATCACAATAAATAAATAAATACTTCACAATAAATAAATACTTTTGACTATTTTGTGAAGAACAAGCTTTATTCAAATTCATTGTTCCAAGAAACTATCACATATTTACAGGCGGTGAACCCAACATCCTGCTGCCATCTTACAGCTGTTCCAATTCTCTGGCTTTATTCGGATGAAGCAGCTGACCACTGTGAACACCTTCACCTGTCTTTGCTGTGCATCATGTCCCTCATTGCTGCAGTCAGACTGGAATCTGGTCATGAATGGGAAAGGGACATTGAGGCTGTCCCTCTGCCCCATCAGCCATTCAGAGAGCCTTACAGAACCCTGTGCAGCAAGCACTCCTATGCATGAAGCTCAGCAGAGTAAACTACAACTTAAGATGTTTCATTCATTTCTGTAGAATACTCGCTCTAAGCCTTTGATGGCAGCATTCCTTCATCAGTCACTCAACACATGTGTCTCATATCTCCCTGTAACATCCAGACAAGTGTCATGTTTCCTCTGTGATTTATCTGCTCAATGCTACATTTACATGTTGTGTTAACTCTTTTTATCCAACACAAATGCTCCTCAATTTATCAGCAGTACTAATGGACAAATAACAAAGGTAACTCATGTTATAGGTAACTTTTGTAGATTTTTTTTTGTTAACATTACTTACGTTTATCTAATGTAAGCAGTGTGGACAAATGTGAACTCTACATAATAGCACACATACATCACTCAATCAGATGTCTATTACATGTCTGTTAGTTGTGCTTATCTGCAATACTTATCAAAGATCAAAAAGTGAAAGAGGCCGGTTCCGGTTGAGACTGCGTGCTGAGTGTGTGCTCTAATCAACCAGGAGAACTCTTGAATTGTTTGATTGTTGTTGCTGTGGAGAAAACGATGTCATGCCGCCTAAAAAGTATCCAGCACATGCCGAGGAGGTTGACGATATAAAGCGATCTCTCGACATGTTGACGGAGGAGGTTTCTGTTGTAAGACAACAGCAGAAAACCATCATGAGCTTGGTGGAGGAAGTTAAAGCTCTCAGGCTTCAAAACATTGAAAAAGAAAAGTGGATAATGTCACTGGAAAACCGAGTGGCCGATCTGGAACAGTATACCAGAATGAATGACATTATACTCACTGGGTTGGAAATCAAACCTCGCTCTTATGCTAGAGCGGTGGCGACACGGAATGAAGGAGAGACGAGTGATCAAGACGCTGCTTCGGTGGAGAAGCAGGTGACGGCGTTCCTCCACTCATCGAGGATTGAGTTGGACAGGGACAACATTGAAGCTTGTCATACTCTCCCACAGAGAAATAAGATGGACAAACCAGCCATAATAATTCGGTTCACTAACAGGAAACATAAGATGGAACTGTTGAAACAAGGAAGAAGGCTGAAGGGCACGGATGTGTATCTGAATGAACACTTGACAAAGAAAAAACGCTGACATTGCCAGTAAGGCCCGTCTCCTTAGAAGACAGAAAAAAATACAATCCACATGGACATCCAATTGTAAAATATTCATCAAGACGAATGGAACACCAGAGCAAGCCAAAGTGCAAGTTATTAGGGATCTGGAGGATCTGGAGAAATATCAGTAAGGAAAAGGAGACAAGGTAATGCAAATTACCCAGGAGTAAAGAAAGAATGAAAAGATCATAAAATGACAACTATGTCAGCTGTTGAAAATAAAAAGTTAGGTACATCGGGATTATAAAATTTTGTATATACTGAGTATATAATGCAAGATATAGAAAATAACATTGATCCGGAAAATAACTTACTTATTAATATTAATAACAGTTGTAGATATTATACAGATGAGCAATTCAATATAACCTTCCAACTAGAGCAAGATATTTCAATAATCCACTTTAATAGTAGAAATCTATATGCCAATTTCCAAAGCATTAAAGATTATTTAAGACAATTAAAGAATTTATTCAGCATCATAGCGATATCAGAGACCTGGCTTAGTGATGAAAAAGGGGTGGACTTTGAGATTGAGGACTATGAATTGAATTATAGAAATAGAGTGAATAGAAGTGGAGGAGGTGTGGCAGTATATGTGCATAATAGTCTGAAGTATAAGGTGGTGGAGGGTATGACAGCAATTGTTGATGACTTGTTGGAATGCATTACAATAGAAATATGTAGGGAAAAGTCAAAAAACATTGTTGTGAGTTGTATATACAGAACCCCTGGATCAAACGTTGTGTTATTTAATGATTGGATGGAAAAACTATGCACAAAAACATTGCAAAAGACTATGTTCATATGTGGAGACTTTAATATAGATTTATTAAATTCAAAAAAGCAAATTGACAGAAGATTTTATTAATATAATGTATAGCATGGGTTTGTATCCAACAATCAGTAGACCCAGTAGAATCACATCTCATAGTGCCACATTAATTGATAATATATTTACAAATAGTATGGATGACAATATAGAGAGTGGACTATTATATAATGACATTAGTGATCATTTACCTGTTTTTATTTTTTATCATTGTAAGTATAGAAAACCTAATGATATTAGTTATATCACATCATACAAAAGAGCAAGAACGGTAGAAAACATAAATGCGTTCAAGAGTGAATTAATGGAACAAAATTGGAATATAGTATATGAAGAGGATGACATTGATAAAGCATATAATGTATTTCTAAATATTTTTACATCATTGTATGAAAAAAACTTTCCTGTAAAACAATATAGAAGGAAGCATAGTAGTCAAACAAATAGTCCATGGATCACAAAAGGTTTATTAAATGCCTGTAAGAAGAAAAACACACTTTATAGACATTTTATTAAATATCGCACCCCAAGAAGCTGAAAATAAATATAAAAAGTATAAGAATAAATTAATTAGTATTATGAGGAGGCGTAAAAAAGAATATTATAATAAAATATTAGAGATGAATAAAAATTATATGAAAGGTTTATGGAACATTCTAAATGGTATAATTAGAAATGATACAAAAAATATAAATAAAAGTTATCCGGATTATTTTGTTGATAATGATAAGATAATAAAAAAACAAAGAAGATGTGGTTAATGGTTTCAATAATTTTTTTTGTAAATGTGGGACCAAATTTAGCAAAAATAATAAATGATTCAGAAACTACAGCAGGGGTGGTGGAGGATCTTTGGGATAGAAACCCAAGCTCTATTTTTCTAAGAGTAGTGGAAAGGAACGAGATAGTAGACATTGTAAGAAAGTGCAAAAATAAATCTTCTGTGGACTGGAACAATATTGATATGAGTTTAGTAAAAAAAGTGATTGAAGAAATTTCAGAACCATTAACTCATATTGCTAATTTGTCTTTTCAACTTGGTAAATTTCCAGCCAAAATGAAAGTAGCGAAAGTAATACCATTATATAAATCAGGAGATAAACACCTTTTCACAAATTACAGGCCCGTTTCTATACTTCCACAGTTCTCCAAAATCCTAGAAAAACTGTTTACAGAAAGATTAGATAATTTTATTGAAACACACATATTGCTTGACGAGAGTCAATACGGATTCCGGACAAACAGATCAACATCTTTAGCTTTAATGGAATTAATTGAGGAAATTACAAATTCTATAGATACAAAAAAATATGTGTTATGAATATTTATAGATTTAAAGAAAGCATTTGATACCATAAATCATAATATTTTAATACATAAATTAGAGAGGTATGGAATCAGAGGAGTTGGATTGAACTGGGTGAGTAGCTTTTTGAGAAGCAGGAAACAATTTGTGGAAATCGGTGATCAAAAATCTGTATGTATGGATATAACTTGTGGAGTACCTCAGAGTACCTCAGTGCGTGTTTTGTATATGTCTGCATCTGCGCACATGGTGTTTTGTTTTGATCGTTCGCCATGCACCCTTCTGTGGCGTTCCCCCCACCCCCTCGTTACTACCACTTCTTTGTTTCCGCTCCTAATTGTTTGACTCCGCTCACCTGAATTCAATGTCTGTTCATCTCTCGCTGTATTTATTTCCGTCTTTCGTGCCAATTGGTGCCAGATCGTTGCACGCCAATAGTCAATGTACAGCCACTCTGTCCGCTCCAGTCTAGCCATGTTCAGTCGTGCCATTGTCGGCCCTTGTCAGGTTTTTCTGCCACCGGTTGTTTTGTTCTTTCTATTTTTTCCCCCTTCCTCATTTCCCAGACGAGGCATCTGCATTCCGCAGAAGTTTTTCGGTCCGCTCTGATGTCGGTTCTCATGGTTCTCCTCCCCTCTCCGTTCTCTATGCGGCCGCGCCATCGGGCGCCCCCTGCCGGGTGGTTTCGCAAGGACATTGAAGCCTCTGATTTTTCTGTTGGACTATTTTCATTGATTTCCCGGCCTTTTTCTGTTCGTTTGAGGAAGTTTCTTTTGGACTTATTAAATAAATTGGTCTCATACTGAAACCTGCATCTGTGTCCGGTGGTGTCCCTGACAGAACGATCTGGCCAAGATGGACACAGAAGGCGCAGATCCGGTCAGAACCGCAGTCACCCAGCAGGGCGTTCTTTTGGGCCAGCATGAAGCCAGACTGACGAACACCACAAGGGAGGTGGAGTTCCTAGCAAACCAAGTGGCTGAGCTGACCACCCGCATCCAAGAGCTGCAACGAGAAGCTGCACAGGGTGGTGCAGTTCACCAGCTTCCTCGCCGTGAGCCGGAGCCCCGATGTAATAACCCACCACCCTATGATGGGGACCCCAATTCCTGCCGGGCCTTCTTGTCCCAGTGTTCCGTGGTGTTTGCCCTGCAGCCACGCACATACGCACTTGAGGAGTCCAAAGTGGCTTTTGTATTAACTCTATTAACTGGAAAGGCTAGAGACTGGGGAACATCCGTCTGGGAGACTCAAGCTCCCTGTTGTGCATCCTTCAAAGCTTTCCGCCAGGAGATGGAGAGGTGTTTGACCGCTCTGCCAGAGGTCAGGAAGCGGCCGACCAGCTAGCACGGCTCCGTCAGGCGGGTCGCTCAGTGACTGACTATGCTATCCATTTCAAGACTCTGGCAGCTACCTGTGACTGGAATGAGGAGGCCTGTCGAGCTAAGTTCCGTGCAGGGCTAGAGGATGACATCCAGGATGAGCTGGCCACTCAGGACTTGCCATGTGACTTTGATGACCTTATCAATATGGCATTGCGGATCGAGAGTCGTCTTCGCCGCCGCCGCCAGCACCTGGCAGTTCGTCCGTCCTGGAGGACGGAGGAGTCATCTCCTGTTTCCCCCACAGACTCCCTGAATGTCTCCTCCACTGAGCCCCTGAGCCAATGCAGTGGGGGCGCCTTCGCCTCACTCCACAACAAAAACAGCAACGCCTCGCCCTAGGGCTGTGCCTGTATTGCGGCAAATCAGGTCACTTCGCAGCAGGCTGCCCGCTAAAAGTCAAGGCTCGCCAGTAAAGAGGGGGATCCTGGTGAGCGTTACCCCCTTTATTGAATTCCCCCTCCTCTCATACTCTCCTTCCTGCCTCTATTCAGTTTGGTGATGTTTCTAACTCTTGCGCGGCACTGGTTGACTCAGGAGCAGAGGGCAACTTTATGGACATCTCTCTAGCCACCCGGTGGGGAATTCCTGCCATTCCTCTTCCTGAATCTATTCCTGCCCGTTCCTTGAATGGCACCTTAATTACTACTGTCTCCTATGCTACTCCTCCTGTCAATCTTATTGTCTCGGGCAATCACCGTGAGGTAACCACGCTGTACCTTCTTGAATCCCCGAGTGCCCCCATAGTATTGGGGCACCCGTGGGTTGGTGCAACATGGCCCTCACGTGGATTGGTCTAGCAACTCTGTCTTGTCTTGGAGTAAGTTTTGTCTTGCGTCTTGCTTGGGTGCTGCCTCTTTTCCGGTGTCTGTGTGTCCTGTCTTGCAGGTGGAGGCTGCTGATTTGAATGGGGTCCCGGTGGAGTACCACGACTTGTGCCAGGTGTTTAGCAAGTCCCGGGCTACCTCCTTACCTCCACATCGCCCTTACGATTGTGCCATCGAGCTCCTCCCAGGCACTTCTCCGCCCAAGGGTCACTTGTTTTCCCTTTCAGGTCCTGAAAGAGAGGCCATGGACAAGTACATTAATGAATCCCTCAAAGCCGGTCTCATTCGACCCTCTTCATCTCCTACAGGTGCTGGGTTCTTCTTTGTCAAGAAGAAGGACGGCTCCCTGCATCCTTGTATAGATTATCGAGGCCTGAATGACATCCCTATTAAGAACAGGTACCCCTTGCCTCTTATGTCGTCTGCCTTTGAGCTATTGCAGGGAGCCAAGGTCTTCACCAACCTAGACCTCCGGAATGCCTATCATCTAATTCGCATACGTGAGGGGGATGAGTGGAAGACAGCCTTCAACACACCCACGGGACACTTTGAGTACCGGGTCCTACCATTTGGTCTGACCAATGCCCCAGCTGTCTTCCAGGCCCTGGTTAACGACGTGTTGAGAGACATGGTGAATCGCTTCGTCTTTGTATATCTTGATGATATATTGATATTTTCCCCATCTCTGCAGGTACACACTCAGCATGTTCGCCAGGTGCTACAACGGCTGCTGGAGAACCAGCTTTATGTCAAGGCGGAGAAGTGCGTCTTCCCATGCCCAGTCGGTTCCGTTCTTGGGGTTTCGTTATTTCTGTGGGAGAGATCAGAGCGGACCCCTGTAAGGTAAGGGGCGTTGCCGAGTGGCCAGCTCCTGACTCTCGTAAGGCTCTGCAGCGGTTCCTGGGGTTTGCCAACTTCTATCGGCGGTTCATCCGGAACTTTGGTCAGATTGCTGCACCCTTACCGGCACTCACCTCTCCCAAGGTATCGTTCAAGTGGAATATTGGGGCACAGGAGGCCTTTGATAAATTAAAGTCCCGGTTTATCTCTGCTCCTGTCTTGTCTATTCCAGACCCTGAACGTCAATTCATAGTTGAGGTGGATGCCTCTGATGTCGGTGTAGGCGCGGTCCTATCTCAGCGGTCACAAAAGGATGGAAAGGTGCATCCCTGTGCCTTCTTCTCCCACCGCCTGAGTTCCCCAGAACGGAATTACGACATAGGTAATCGGGAGTTGTTGGCGGTCAGGCTGGCTTTGGGGGAGTGGCGTCACTGGTTGGAAGGCGCAGCTCGGCCCTTCCTGGTCTGGACGGATCACAAAAACCTTGAGTATATCCGTTCGGCCAGGAGGCTGAGCTCCCGACAAGCTCGCTGGGCCCTCTTCTTTGGCCGGTTCAATTTCACCCTGTCTTACAGGCCCGGGTCCAAAAATGTTAAGCCCGACGCTCTTTCTCGTCTCTTCGAGGCTCCTGGGGAGGAAGAGTCAGCGATTCTGGTGGCCATCCATGGCCAAGGATGTCAGGCAGTTTGTGGCTGCCTGCTCTGTGTGCACTCAGAACAAGACTTCCAATGCACCTCCCGTTGGTCTGCTCCACCCGTTGCCCATTCCGTCTCGCCCCTGGCTACATTTGGCCCTTGATTTTGTCACTGGCCTCCCTGAATCTAAGGGTAACACCGTCATTCTCACGGTGGTGGACCGTTTCTAAAAGGCGGCCCATTTCATTCCCCTTCCCAAGCTCCCCTCTGCCAAGGAGACTGCTCAGGTGATGATTGATCACGTGTTCCGGATTCATGGTCTTCCAGTCAACGTGGTCTCTGATAGGGGTCCCCAGTTTGTCTCCTGGTTTTGGAGGGAGTTCTGTCGGCAGATCGTGGCCTCTACGAGTCTGTCATCAGGATTCCATCCACAGACCAACGGGCAGTCAGAGCGAGCAAACCAGGATTTGGAACGTACTCTTCGCTGCCTGGCATCCCACAATCCGAGCTCCTGGTGTCAACAGCTGTCCTGGGTAGAATACGCCCATAACTCCCTTCTGGCCTCTGCCACAGGTATGTCCCCATTCCAGTGTTCTGTCGGTTATCAACCCCCCTGTTTCCCACACAGGAACCCGAAGCTGCGGTCCCGTCTGCTTTGGCTCTTGTCCGACGGTGTCAACGCACCTGGAAGAGGGCTAAGGCGGCCTTGGCCCAGGCTAATAGGCGGACCAAAGCAGCGGCCGATCGTCACCGGACTCCTGCTCCCCGTTACGTGTGTGGTCAAAGGGTATGGCTCTCCACCAAGGACCTGCCTCTCAGGGTAGCCTCACGTAAGTTGGCACCCAGGTTCATTGGCCCATACCGGATCACCAAGGTCCTGAGTCCAGCGGCGGTGCGGCTCAAGCTCCCTACCACGCTTGGTCGGGTGCACCCTGTTTTCCATGTTTCCAGGGTTAAACCTGTGTTGCATTCCCCTCTTGTTCCCCTCTGCCCCAACCCCCCCTCCCCCCCGTCTAGTGGATGGCTCCCCGGTCTATACGGTGCGGAAGTTGCTAGATGTCCGACGTAGGGGTCGGGGCTTTCAATATCTTGTGGACTGGGAGGGCTATGGTCCAGAGGAGAGGAGCTGGATTCCGCCCCGGGACACATCTTCGGCGCCTGGTGGCGTCCGGACTTCTATCGGCGACGAGGTGAGCCCCTTCCTGCGGCGCCTGGTGGCGTCCGTCGGAGGGGGGGGTACTGTCATGTCTTCTGTCTGATCACCCTGTTCTTCGGTGTGCGTGTTCTGTATTGTCTGCATCTGCGCACATGGTTTTTTGTTTTGATCGTTCGCCATGCACCCTTCTGTGGCATTCCCCCCCCCCCTCGTTACTACCTCTTCCGCTCCTAATTGTTTGACTCCACTCACCTGAATTCAATGTCTGTTCATCTCTCGCTGTATTTATTTCCGTCTTTCGTGCCAATTGGTGCCAGATCGTTGCACGCCAATAGTCAATGTACAGCCACTCTGTCCGCTCCAGTCTAGCCTTGTTCAGTCGTGCCATTGTCGGTCCTTGTCAGGTTTTTCTGCCACCAGTTGTTTTGTTCTTTCTATTTTTCCCCCCTTCCTCATTTCCCAGACGAGGCATCTGCATTCCGCAGAAGTTTTTCGGTCCGCTCTGATGTCGGTTCTCGTGTGTCTTCCTCCCCTCTCCGTTCTCTACGCGGCCGCACCATCGGGCGCCCACTGCCGGGTGGTTTCGCAAGGACATTGAAGCCTCTGATTTTTCTGTTGGACTATTTTCATTAAATAAACGGCCTTTTTCTGTTCGTTTGAGGAAGTTTCTTTTGGACTTATTAAATAAATTGGTCTCATACTGAAACCTGCATCTGTGTCCGGTGGTGTCCCTGACAAAGAGTTTACGAAAATACATTTCTTGGTGTTATTTTAGACCACAAAATTAGCTGGAAACCACATATAAAACACATTGAAGCAAAACTGGCAAAGACTATAGCAATATTAAATAAAACAAGATATATTTTGAATAATAAATCACTCTATATTCTGTATAATATACTCATAGTGCCTTACTTAATTTATTGTGTGGAAATCTGGGGAAATACCTACAAAACCAACCTACAGTCGTTATGCACATTACAAAAGGGAGCAATCAGAATTATAAATAATGTAGGATATCTTGAACACACAAATTCACTATTCTTGAAATCATATATACTAAAGTTTATTGATTTGGTTAAATTTAAGACGGTACAAGTCATGTTTAAAGCAAGAAATAATTTACTTCCGGGAAATATACAAAAAATGTTTATGGAGAGGCAGGGTGGGTATAATTTGAGAGATGAATTAAACTTTAAAAAGCTCAATATAAGAACTACTCTGAAAGTATGTGCATCACTATATGTGGGGTGAGGTTGTGGAATAAGTTGGAACAGGTGTTAAAATACTGTACAAACTTTAAACAGTTTAAAAGGTTGTATAAAATTGAGTTACTAAAAGGTTATGAGGTGGAACAAGAATAATGAGGGTGGGTTAAAAGATTGATTATAAGATATTTTTTGTAATTTTTTTATTTATTTAATGTATTTGTTTAATGGTTGTTGTGCAATAAGGATATGTTGTATGTGGTGGGATAATTCATAGATGATGGAATTTTGTATGGTTATATAAGGGGTGGGAAAATAACAAGCTTTTTGCTTCAGCCCGCTCCTTTCGAACACATGTAATTTTATTTTTGATATTGCATTTATGTGGTAACACAATTGTTGTATGTTCATATTTTACTTTATTTTTATTTTTTTATTTTATTCATATTTTAAATAAATAAAGAAAGAAAGAAAGAAAGAAAGAAAGATTTTCCTGTCAGATGTTAAATAGACATTTAGTAAGCGTCTTGATGTATATGGTTTATGTAAATTAACTTTGGAGATGTACGTGTGCTTACTGGAGCTCTGCTGTTTGCTATACATAATAAACCATGTTTTTACAGAATAATCTAAGATATACTATATATTGAAGCATCTTTACACCTTCAACAATTCAACAATTTACTCTGCAGTTGCTCAACAAATGTGATTTTAACACAAGGAACCGTGATTTTGGTTTCTAATGCTCACATTTGGAAACACCCTCGTCACTGTTCTCCATCATGTTTGATGATGACGTATCCTCTCCTGTGGCCTCCTGGGATAGAAAAGTGTCCATCGATGCACACTTCAGAATCTGTGCTGAAGCAGTAGGGATTTCTCTCCCACTCTTTTATGAATACTGAGGTTTTGAACACACTGCTCTCTTCACGTACTGTTTTCTCCTTCTATATAGTATGTAAGTAGGCATATTTGGATGCAACTTAAGTATACGTACATCTGAATCTCACGAGAATTAGTACATCGTGCAGGTAATTCTCACCTACTCTATTAGGAATACTAAGGATTCGGACATACTTATTCTTCACTTACTGCTTCTTGCCTACTATATAGTAGGGAAGTATGCGGTTTTGGACGCAGCCACTATCAGACCATGTTTGTTTGCATACGCCAGAGGAGAACTGGTTCCCAACCAAGCCTGGTTTCTCCCAAGATTTTTTTTTTCTTTTTTTTCTCTTCTTCAGTCAATTGACAGAGTTTTTTTTTTTTTTGCCACTGCCGCCTTCTGGATTGCTTAGTTGGGGTTTGAAAGTATTTATCTTTAAGTAATTTATCATTATGACCACACTGAGTGACAGCAGTGGATGAGAACAATACTTGAAATATGTGATGTTCACTGCATGATTTGTATTATCTGAGAACTGTACATTCCTGATATATGGACATTACTTTGTCACCTCTGATAACACATTACTCTTCATTTTAATGTAGAATCATTTATTTTTGTAAAGCTGGTTTGATACGATATGTATAAAAAAAAAGTTTATTATTATAATTATTATTTTATTATATATATATATATATATATATATATATATATATATATATTGGATAGTTACACATTTTGGAACAATTACATTTTATGTATTTTCTTATAGATAACTACACATTCTGAACGTTTATTAATTTAAAGCAGTTTATTGGAAGTTTTATAATTATATATATATATATATATATATATATATATATATATATTATATATATATATATATAGTTATTTAGAAAAAAGTAATATTGTTTTTTGTAACACATTATTGATTGTCTTTTTCATGTTTTTTTTTTTTTATATATACATTTATCAGTAGGTCTGTCCATGTTTAATCAGCCTTCAGGTTAATTATTCAAATAGTGAAAGATCTTTTGCATTGTCAGCTCATGCTTCAGTGCTCTGAGTGTGCTTATAGTGCTGTTGTCAGACTCTGTCCCGTGTTTTGTGTGTTCCTGCTCCCTGATTGTTTGAGTTATTAGTTAATTTGATCCCAGGTGTTCCTAGTCTTCCCCTCATCAAGTCATGTGTTTAAATAGTGTTCCCAACCCAAGTTTCTTTGTCTGCTGTTAAATGTCATCTCTAATGTTCCAGTGTTTGTTGTCTCCTTGGTTTCCTGAATAAAACTCCTTCGAAGTATTCTCCAGCGTCTCCTCATCCCTTCCTGCCTGAGAAATCGTGACAGAACAGCAGACTGAAAAGTTAAGCGGTACCCCCCCCCCGTTTATTTTTTGTCTGTTAAAAAGTGTTTTGTTTTGTTTTCCCACTCGTTCCGCCATGCTGAAATGGAGGAACGGGCAATGTTCATTTCCTTGAACATTCCAGACCCCATCGCCTTCATGAAGGCATTCGTGCCGCTTGCCCTCACCAGCTCCATCGAGGGGGAAAAGCTCATGACGCTGTTCCGGATCGGGATAACATACCATCATCCCATGAAGCTCCCAGACACAACCAACCTTGACTGGAAGGAGGCAGTCATCCGGTGTCTGGAGAGCCTCCGTTCCCGATCCGGAACCCCTCAGCCGGCAGTTCCCGAGCCCAATCAGCCGGCCACGCCGAGGTCAAGCCTTCCGCCGTTCGCGGCTCACCCAAGCCCGCCGGCTCATGTGGCAAGCCGCGGCCTCGGAGGCTACTCTGCCATGGTCCCCCGGGTCTCCAGCTCTGCCATGGCGTCCTGTGCAGGTGCCTCTCTGGAGGCCCACTGTCACGGGAGTGTCCTAGGTGCCTCCAGAGCACCCAAGCCCCCCTCCCCTTGTGATGTTATGTGGCATGAGGTCATGCCTTCCGGAGGGGGGCGTCATGTCAGACTCTGTCCTGTGTTTTGTGTGTGTTCCTGCTCCCTGATTGTTTGAGTTATTAATTTGATCCCAGGTGTTCCTAGTCTTCCCCTCATCAAGTCATGTGTTTAAATAGTTTTCCCAACCCAAGTTTCTTTGTCTGCTGTTAAATGTCATCCCCGATGTTGCAGTGTTTGTTGTCTCCTTGTTTCCTGAATAAAACTCCTTTGAAGTATTCTCCAGCGTCTCCTCGTCCCTTCCTGCCTGAGGAACCGTGACAGCTGTGAGTTTAACACTGTTTATCATAACAGACACAATAACTACAATGACATTCATCATCTTCTTCTCGATCTTGGGAATGTATTTTCAATGTAAGACATTGTTGTTTATATTTTATAGTTAGATTATTTGGAGTTGAAATTCAAAAGATTTCTATTATTGACTCCCTTCTGAAGTTTAATGTCTTATCAATTGTTAATTGTTCTTCAGGTTCTGCAGGACAGGTGACTGTAATTCAGACTCCAACAGAGAAACATGTTCAGAACAAAGATACAGTCACTCTGACCTGTAAAACCAGCAGCTCCATTGGACGTCAGTCAGACGGTTGGTGTAAGTCTTGTCTCTCCTGGTACCTACAGAAACCTGGAGAAGCTCCTAAACTTTTAGTTCACAACATCAAAACCCTTCATACTGGAACTCCATCTAGATTCAGTGGAAATGGAGCTGATAATGGAACTGACTTCACTCTGACCATCAGTGGAGTCCAGACTGAAGAGACAGGAGATTATTACTGTCTGAGTGCACATGTGATCAACAGTAAAGATGTGTTCACACAGTGATAAAGAGTCGTACAAAAACCTCCGTCAGTCAGAGTCACAGTGACTGCACTGATACAGCTGAGAGATACTGCAGCTGCTGATGGCAGGACGACTAAAAACAAAATCAAAAAATGTATCAAACATTTCAGAGACTATTAATTTTTCATATATGATATAATTGTAAAGCATCAGGCAGAGAGTGAGGGTCTGAATCCATGTGCAGAAGAGAGTAGCCAAAACCAGGCAAGGGTCAAACACAAGGCAAACAGGCAGAGAAACAAACAACATGCATGGGCTGTGTAAAACAGACATAAATCCAAGCATGTACAGTGTGAAACAAACAATACTTCACACTGCTTGAACAAGCAGTCAGGGGTTAAATAGGTCAGTCTAATTTAATTCAATTAATTTCAAATTTATTTTTATAACGCTTTTCACAATACACATCGTTTCAAAGCAGCTTTACAGAAAATGCATGTGTCTACATTTCAATTTAGAGTGATTTGTTATCAGAAGTGAATGCGTCCAAATAATGTTCATTTCACAAATTAACAGTTCAATATAATAGAATCATACAGTTTGCTAACATTAATTAATTTCAGGCAGAAGCTCATTATAGCGATTATTACAAGTGTGATCATAATAATTACAATAAAGAAATTTTGGCAGTTATGCATATCGATTCAAGTTGGCGTCATCTAGGGTCCTTGCAGGGGTCAGTATCATCTCTTCACAGGTGTTGGGTCATCTGAAGTCTGTCTGTGAGGCTGGATCAACACTGGAGCAGGCGTAATCTGTAGTTACCTCCAGATGGAAACAGAAAGGCAAATGGAAAAGAATTAGCTATTAATAACTTTTCAAGCAAAGAAATATGTTTGTGACTTTTATCTGATCTAACTGGGAACAAGGGTGAGATTGAGATTCATTATGTCAATGCTTTGCTGAAGAGATGTGTCTTTAATCTAGATTTAAACAGAGAGAGTGTGTTTGAGCCCCGGACATTATCAGGAAGACTATTCCAGAGTTTAGGAGCCAGATGAGAAAATGCTCTCCCTCCATTAGTGGACTTAGATATCCCAGGTACTACTACATGACATAACAGTACATCCTTCTAGTTGCAAATTGTATTCTAAGAGATTCTGTGTGCAGGATTTTGGTCCAATAAGTAATAACCTCTCAAATTACTGGTCATCCATTGTTATAAATCTTTAACACATTCTGTCAACTTGGATAGTTTAGAAATTTTATCCGGTTTTGATGAAATATATAACTGAGTAATTAGACTAATAATTAGACTCTGGTGGTGGAGTTAAGAAGTGGCAGAGGGTGTGACAATATAGCATATATAATCATAATGTATATTTATTACAATCATAATTGTCAAGAAGAAAAATAAAATGTGTTGTCCTTGTTCATCAAAACGTGCCTCCACAACGTTAACAAATTTCAAAAGTTTGCCTTGTCTTTACAATATTTTGGTGTCTAGATTTGACTGGATCTCTGAGAAATTTAGAGTAAGTTTTTTTCATCAGTCCTTAACAAGTACTATTATTATAACAGACTGAGTACACTCATGATCGAGTCTCACCAGTAACTTATTGTCTGGCTAATCTGATTCTCTCATCTGATTTTCACACACAACTTCTGCATGGATGGGTTTAGTTCATCAGCTGTGAGTGACAGAGACACTGAAGGACACACATCAGAATGAATCATTCACTGCGTCTCATCACAGAGTCAACAGTTGATTCAAACATTCAGAGGTCAGTTTGACTGCTGAGAGTCTCAGTGTGAACTGATGATGCACACAAAATAATTGATTATAAGCGATAAATAGGAATATGACCTCAGTTTTCAGTCTCGTGTCAAACTGGTTCACATGTATTAATCTATATGCTTTTGAGAGCAGATGATCTTTAAATATTAGTTATTTTATCAACCCAGTAAAATAATCAAACATTCATTGTAGAGAGTTCATATTTATCACAAAATATTAAAGCTTGTAATGTTTTGCAGAACATGAACATGCATGAAAAATTCATCTGAGGTCTGAGACTGACAGCTGCCTGTTCTGTGTATGAAGAACATTTACATAGAGACACTTTGCATGAGAGTGTTTATAGTGCTGTGAGTTTAACACTTCATGACTGAGAAGCAGAACAGAACACAATCTTCATCATCACACAAAACAACAACAATGAACATCATCATCATCTTCATCTGGACCACTGCAGTTTTTATTCAAGGTGTGATATTACTTTTTGATATGTTTAATAAGCTATTGTTGTTGTTTTTTTTTACCATTTTAATATTCTGCTATAATGGTGATTTACAAACAAATTAACTTTATTTTCTCTTCTTCAGCATCCAGAGGAGTCACTTTGACTCAACCTGAAGTGAAAAATGTCCAACAAGGTCAAACAGCTACAATAGAGTGCCAGATTGACATCGGGATACGCTACAACTACTTAGCCTGGTACCAGCAGAAACCTGGAGAAGCTCATAAACCTCTCATATATTATATAAACACCCTCCAGACAGGGACTTCATCTAGATTCAGTGGCAGTGGATCAGCGAATACTGGACGAGATTTCACTCTGACCATCAGTGGAGTCCAGACTGAAGATACAGGAGATTATTACTGTCAGAGTTACCACTGGATCAACAGTAAACATGTGTTCACACAGTGATAAAGAGTCATACAAAAACCTCCATCAGTCAGAGTCACAGTGACTGCACTGATACAGCTGAGAGACACTGCAGCTGCTCATAAACATAATCACAATCATATCTTTTCTAACTGATCTGGCTTATGGTTTTCGTAAACCAGACTATCAAAACCACCAAAATTCCAATAGACTTATGTCACGGTGTGACAAATGGCATGTGGAACTTATTCCCGCTGAAGCAGTGTTCCCGGGGGAACGCTTTGAGTGTAACCCTGTTCCCAGGCCTGTGTGTGCGTTTGTTGCTGTGACAACCCCAAATGACGGATTGGCAACAGGTGTGGGGGATTTACTCAGAGTTTGCGTGAGGCCTCATCAACAGTGGAGAGGATAAAAAGCAAGAGAGAGAGGTGGTCGGGATGGTTTTTCTCTCTTGTGAAAAGTCATTTTATTGGGTGGTAATAGTTACTGGAGGACGGGTGAATAAAGAGGAAAGTGTTGCTTTGATGAGGGATTCGAGGACAACAGAAGGAGAGTGAAATACCCTGTTTGCATTGGAGAGGAGCTAAGTAACTGAGAACTGAGTCTTGTAATTGCACACGTTTGACACTGAATTGGATGTGGTTGGCGTGTTTGGATCACGATCATAAATATCACTGAGTGGATTGTACTGATTCATTACCTATCTCTTACCTCTCCCTCCTTTATAAATGGTGATGTGAACTCTGCCTGTGACTGTGAAGAAAAACATCTCAGAACATCCTCAGTGGCAGTGAGGATCGCGGCCCCTGGTGGCTAATAGGAGAAGAGATGCCTGTGAAATATTTACTATCTGCCTCAGAACAAGCCCTTGTGCAAACCTGTTGACTTTGAGTCTGCCCGTTGACTCCGAGTCGCTGTATCCCTGCCATTCATCTGTATTGTGAGAAGTGTTCGTTCCTTCCAACGCATGTGAACTGTATACTTTGTCTGGAGCATTCATTCTGTCTGTCTCAGTAGAAACCCTGCACAGCCTGTTGACCTCGAGTTTGTTGCATCATTGTGGCCCACCTGTGCTGAGAGAGGTGACTGTCCTTTGTCACAAACGTGAGGCTGGCACGTTTTGTCTGGAATATCCACTCTGACGGTGTCAGGAGAAGCCACCTTACTGTAAGACCGTGCCCCTGCCGTATACGTACTCGACTGATATCATTCACCTCAAATTCCGTACCTGTGGAAGAAGGACTGAAGGCTGGAATTACATACTTACCGGAGGAGACTTACGGACCCCTCACTTGGCAAAACACATCCCCACTTCAAGGCTGTGTCTCTGCCGTGTACGGACCTGACCGATATCCATCCGTCCCAAATTCTGCATCTGTGAAAAAGGGAAGGAAGGTTGGAAGTATTTAATTATCAGAGGAGGACTACCAGACTGCTGGCTGATGCCGATCGTATCCCCACCGGTGAAATACCTACTTGACCACCACATCTGTCATCTATTGCGGGCCCGCACAGAGGAAGAGGGCGGGAGAGTCCCCGGTCGCTGCACTGTTCACCTTCGATGGGGGGGGGGTGAGGGCAACAAAGAAGAAGATTTAGATTAGGATTTTCAAAAGTTGCTTTTACTTCAAAATTAAAACGTGTTTTACTTCAAATAAAACTTGTTAAATCTGTCTCCTCCGACTCTTCCCTCTGATACGCTCCTCGAGGTGGTCCTGGTTTAGGGGTGGGCGCAGTCTCGCTTGGGCCTCCCGACCTGTGACAAAAACAACAACAATGAACAACATCATCATCCTCATCTGGAACTCTCACACATGTTTTGCTCAAGGTTTGTAGCAAAACTTTCATAGGGACAATTAATTATTTTAAAATGTGATCTATACATCATTTTTAAATCTTATACTTTGTTTTTTCTTTCAGAAGTGTAGAGGACAGTCACTGTAACTCAGAGTCCATCAAATAACAGGCAGCTCAACCAGACAAGGAAGTCAAAATAAACTGTAAAACCAGCAGTATGTCTACAGTGATAGTTATGGTCAAGGATGAGCTGGTATTTACAGAAACCTGGAGAAGCTCCTAAACTCCTCATATATTATGCAAACAAGCCGTTACACTGGAACTCCATCTAGATTCAGTGCAGTGGATCTAACAGTGATTTCACTCTGACCAATCAGTGGAGTCCAGGACTGAAGATACAGGAGATTATTACTGTCAGGGAGTTACCACTATATCAACAGTAAATCTGTGTTCACACAGTGATAAAGGAGTCGTACAAAAACCTCGTCAGTCAGAGTCACAGTGACTGCACTGATACAGCTGAGAGATACTGCACGCTGCTGATCAGAGGATGACAAACAACACAATGACAATGTTTAGCAAGTTTAAATAATAAGTAAATGTGCTCATTTTATTTATTAATAGAGTAAATAGATTTACAGTAGTATGTAGTTTTTTTTTTTTTTTCTTTAAAAATAACAATTTATGATTTTTCATAATAATTATTCATAATACTTCCTTCTACCACAATACATCATGAAAACAACAACAAAAAGAAAAAAAAAATTAAAATACAACGACTACTGAGATTGGTGTCTTTGGTAAATCACAGCCGTGCTGAAAAAAAAGTATCTGCAACTCTGCACCTGATCTGTGATAGTGTGGCAGGATGAAAAGAAAACAGCAAAACACTCTAAAACTTTGGTAACACTTTACGGTAAGGGTACACAAAGTATTTATTATAAATTATGAAAATACCATGAATTAATGCATAAATTAATGTGTGCATTATGCATTACGTCATGCATTAATATCTTCATGAATTATTCAGGAACTAACATGAGCTCATATCTTTCATTCATGACTTCATGGATGAACAACACCTTAATTAAGACGCCTTAAGTAAGGTTAGTACATCGTCGTGATTTATGATTTATTACTTCATCATGTGACTTCATCATGTTTTTGTGGCCCCTCAACTAAGTGGTGACCAGACCCCAACATTGGACACATCACAGCACATATTACGTGCATTTTCTGGGTTAAAATCCAAATCCAGTAGCCATCATTAAACTAAGCATTAGCTTCTTCATGACTTCATCATCTGCTGTGTGGCTCCACACCACTAAAGTAGTGACTTGGTCCTTTGGAATACCTGATTAAAACAGTGTTGTTATCAATGATGGCATAATTGTAAAAATGACATGAATATGAAAATGAACGTTCAAGCTTTTGCAACACAATGTAAGGACACAAAGGGACCTTGATCAAAACGTTCTGCTTATTAAACCGTATACCCAGTTAAATCACACACAGAATTATCTGGGAAGAGCTGAGAAGGAATTCACTATAATATACCATGAACTTTAACCCTTAGAACCCAAAGCTAAATAGGCGGGTATCATTCTTTTTTTTAAGTATAAACATTATTAACACAATGTGGTATCTTCAAGGGCAGTGGTGTCATTTTTTTTTGTTTTTTTTTTTTTTTTGGAAAATGTATTGGCTTTCAGGCCAATTAAACAGTTAGTGCTAACAATATTGTGTGTTGTGTATTTTAGGAAATATAATTGTAATTAGCAAAAAAAGTGACCAAATTTTTACTGGTTTTAGTTAATTTTAAATTAAAATCTGACAAACTTATGAAGTGAAATAATCTAATGACTCTATATGGAAAAAGGAAACTATAATACCTATCTACAAGTCGTTTGGGACACCACTCGATTTGCACAGTTTTCACTCAGGAGGCCTTCTGTTTTTTTACCCCAGTTATCCAGACGATTTTGGATTCCTTCCATCCAGTAATTTAAATGTGGTGCTCTCTGAAGCAGTTCCTGTCTAACTGCAAAGCATAGACCCACATTCCTGGCCACTTCCATGTGGTGCTCCTTTTGCATCGTATGCAACTGTTGTAAAAAGGTCTTGAGTTTCACTCACAGGAACAGGCAGATGATCGCCTCTCTCTCCTCGAGCTGCCATCCAGGGGGGGACTTCCTTTGCCCTGTGAGCTAAGCAGCTAGCATCTCCTGAAAGTTTTGCCGTGTCGTTCATTGTGCTTGTCATGGTGGATAGACACCAGCTCTTAAATTAAAGCAGTTGGCCCACGCAATGTCCAGGAAGTGCTGGAAACATTGTTATGGTACCACTTTCCGTGTTTAACGGTGCACACGACGTTTGTTCCGAGCATCTTTGTGTGGAGGTGGTCAGCTTCCTCCATGTACTTATTTAACGCTAGCAGCACTGCGACCACCGGCAACCTCTGAGGATGGTGTTGTGTTCCGATGTGAACGGCCCATTTGCTTCTTCGTCTAGGTCCAGTGCTGTCCACCTTCCTGGAGGACCCCCTCCCTGCACTTTTTGTATCTCTCTATCTAAACACACCTGTTCCACTCATTCGGCTCATTAGTAGAACTTGTCAAGACTAAACTGGGTTCGGTCTGATTATGGAGGAGCATATAAAATGGTCAGGGCAGGGGGGCCTCCTCCGGTGGACAGGTTTTTTTTTGTGGAAGGTCACGCGTTTACCTAAGGTTAACACTGGAGAAGCCATATTGGGGAAGCGGAAAGAGTAGAAGCATGTTGGTGGTTTACAAACATCACTTAAAATTCCTAAAAATACTTTTCATTATAAAGCAAAGTTATTATAAGAGCAAAATTGTAAAAAAAAACAAAAAAAAAAAAAAATACCTATAATAATGGCAATACACGTGTAAATACAATAAAATAACAATAGTGCTTGGGGCCATTCCAACTGAGGTGACTGGGGACCCAGAACCGGGGGGCGGGCATTTAACAATTCGCAGGGGGCGGGGGGTCGGGCTGGGAGGAGGAACAGCAAGGCCATTGGGTCGACAGGCTTCCGGCGATGGTACAGGCCTATAACAACAGTGTGCACAGTACCACTGGTTACGCCCCCACCTACCTGATGTTCGGCAGACATGTGAGACTTCCGATGGATATGCTTCTGGGGACCACTGCAGGGGAAGAGGGAAGTAGTTTGACAGATTGGGTGATGGGACATCATCAACGCCTCCAGTCGGCGTACGAACGAGTCTCGGGCCGGATTAACCGAGCAGCGTTGAAGAACAAGAGGTTGTATGACCGGACGGCTCAAGAGGCACCGTTACTGCCAGGGGAGAGAGTGCTGGTGCGGGATAATCGCCGACAAGGGAAGGGAAAATTGAGTGACCGATGGGAGGCTCAGCCGTTTGTCGTTCAGTGACAGCCACACCCAGACCAACCCGTATATGCATTGCGGCCAGAAGGAAAGGCGGGCCCCGAACGGGTGTTACATCGAAATTTGATCCGCCCTTGCCCAAACTACCCAAAATGTGTTGTAGAGAATCCACCGGTTGAAACGTCCGGGATGCCCCCGCTGGTAGGATGGGCGGTGATTCCAGGAGGCCTAGGCCTAGGGCTACGACCTGAAGCACCCATTTCCCCACCTCGACGGTCCCAGCGAGAGAATCGAGGTCAGCCTCCAGCTAGGTTTGGAGACTGGGTGTCTGGAGACTGTTCTCGGGACTAGAACGGTTTGGCGGGGGGGTATGTCACGGTGTGGACAAATGGCATGTGGAACTTATTCCCGCTGAAGCAGTGTTCCCGGTGGAACGCTTTGAGTGTAACCCTGTTCCCAGGCCTGTGTGTGCCTTTGTTGCTGTGACAACCCCAAATGACGGATTGGCAACAGGTGTGGGGGATTTACTCAGAGTTTGCGTGAGGCCTCATCAACAGTGGAGAGGATAAAAAGCAAGAGAGAGAGGTGGTCAGGGTGGTTTTTCTCCCTTGTGAAAAGTCGTTTTATTGGGTGGTAATAGTTACTGGAGAACGGATGAATGAAGAGGAAAGTGTTGCTTTGATGAGGGATTCGAGGACAACAGAAGGAGAGTGAAATACCCTGTTTGCATTGGAGAGGAGCTAAGTAACTGAGAACTGAGTCTTGTAATTGCACACGTTTGACACTGAATTGGATGTGGTTTGGAGTTTTTGGATCACGATCATAAATATCACTGAGTGGATTGTACTGATTCATTACCGATCTCTTAGCCTGGGTGCCAGCCCGAACCCCGCCCACAACATTTTTTGGACGGGAAGTTCGGTCTGGACTCGATCCATTGAGGAGTAATTATGCTCGGCTCCCAGAAGGCCGAGCCAATCAAATTGCCAGGGCGGGCTTTAATCGATGATGGACAGACTATCTGCGGTTACGTAACCACCCAAGTCATCAAAGAGCGCTTGGGTTGAATTGGTTTTCACCAACGATGACTGCAGCTGGAGAAGTAAGATGTTTAGATTCCGCTATCACGTCTGCAATAAAAGAAATCGACAGCGCATTAATTTTAAAAGACGAACAAAGAACCCGCAATCAAGGCATTTGTCGATGGGAAAGATGTGTTTGCCGTCCTTCCAACGGGATTCGGCAAAAGTTTAATTTATCAGCTGGCTCCGATGTTTTTCAAGCCAACGTAATGGGTATCGTCGTGGATGAAGTTCATCTCATTTACAAATGGTAAGATTTAATCTGACTGTCTGACTTAGAAAGTAACTCATAACATAGTGACATGAAGCAAATGTTGTAAAAAATATATTGTACCTAACGTCACTTACTGCGTTGCTCTGATTGGTTGTAGGTCTATCCAATTGAGCGCAGAGTTTTTTTTTTTTTACTGGTTCGGTTAAGACACGCCCCATAATTCAAGTGCAATGGAGCAGTATCAGACTCACATTCTCCCTAGAATATGAGTATGACGAAGTCAGGCTACCGATCTCTTACCTCTCCCTCCTTTATAAATGGTGATGTGAACTCTGCCTGTGACTGTGAAGAAAAACATCTCAGAACATCCTCAGTGGCAGTGAGGATCGCGGCCCCCTTCCCCTCGGACAGAAACCCGAATGTGAGTGCTGGCTTTAAATTGCACTTCATGAAGTGAGTTTGCAGTGCCTAAAATTGATGTTTTCCCCCACATTATATGCTTGAAGTGGAATTGTCATGTGTGTGTAAGCTACATTCCTTTTTGCCATGCACTCTCCATGTGTTATGGGGGCTGACTGTCAATAGTAAGAGTTCGGTGACACTGATCTGTTCCAACTGTCTGGATGTTGAGGAATTATCATCTGGGATGTGAATTAACCCCTCTGTTGTGCTAATAGGAGAGGAGATGCCCTGTTGAAATATTTACTATCTGCCTCAGAAAAGCCCTGTGCAACCTGTTGACTTTGAGTCTGCTGTATCCCTGCCATTCAACTGTATTGTGAGAAGTGTTCGTTCCGTCCAATGCATGTGAACTGTATACTTGCCTGAAACATCCATTCTGTCTGTCTCAGAAGAAGCCCCATTCAGCCTGTTGACTTCGAGTCTGCTGTATCCCTGCCATTCAACTGTATGGTGAGAAGTGTTTGCTCCTTCCAATGCATGTGAACTGTATACTTGCCTGAAACATCCATTCTGTCTGTCTCAGAAGAAGCCCCGTTCAGCCCGTTGACTCAGAGTCCGCTGTATCCCTGCCATTCATCTGTATTGTGAGAAGTGTTCGTTCCTTCCAACGCATGTGAACTGTATACTTTGTCTGAAGCATTCATTCTGTCTGTCTCAGTAGAAACCCTGCACAGCCTGTTGACCTCGAGTTTGTTGCATCCTTGTGGCCCACCTGTGCTGAGAGAGGTGACTGTCATTTGTCACGAACGTGAGGCTGGCACGTTTTGTCTGGAATATCCACTCTGACGGTGTCAGGAGAAGCCACCTTACTGTAAGACCGTGCACCTGCCGTATACGTACTCGACTGATATCATTCACCTCAAATGCCGTACCTGTGGAAGAAGGAAGGAAGGCTGGAATTACATACTTACCGGAGGAGACTTACCGGACCCCTCACTTGCCAAACACATCCCCACTTCAAGGCTGTGTATCTGCCGTGTACAGACCTGACCGATATCCATCCGTCCCAAATTCTGCATCTGTGAAAAAGGGAAGGAAGGTTGGAAGTATTTAATTATCAGAGGAGACTTACCAGACTGCTGGCTTGCCGATTGTATCCCCACCTGTGAAATACCTACTTGACCACCCATCTGTCCATCTATCGGGGGCCTAATTTGCTTTTTAATTTGCTTTTACTTCAAAATAAAACTTGTTAAATTTATTCTCTGTCTCCGACTCTTCCCTCTGATACGCTCCTCGAGGTGGTCCTGGTTTAGGGGTGGGCGCAGTCTAGCTTGGGCCTCCCGACCTGTTACACTTACATTGACTGAATGTTCAAATAAGCCAAGACTATTCAAACTCCAAATTCAAACCTAAACTCCCACAATCCCTTGAGCCCAAATCAAGCTTCCCTTCTATGTACTATTTCTAATCAATTTAAATTCATTCAAGCTTCCACTCATTTCTAATATTTCTAATCATGCCAGTTCTTCTTCTTCTTCTTCTTCTTCTTCTTCCGAGACCATAAACTAAAATCAAAACCACCTAAAATCCAACAGACTCATTGAGGGGGTGAAAACTTTTATACAATGATACGTATGGTGTATTTAAGCTGTCTATTGCTATAGCAAAGCTTAACAACTCCCCACTGAAAAAGAAACAGCTAAAACCAGCCTAAGCTGATTGTTTGCTTTGGCTGGTCTCCCAAGCTAGTTTTAAAGTGGTTTTGGACACTTGTTTCGGCCACTTTGTCTTAGCCTTTTTTTTTTTTTACTGAATCAAGTGGTTTTAGCTGGATTACCAAATAAACATGCTAACAACATGATAGTAACTTGTTTATCATGCTATAAACATGCTAACAAAATGCTAGAAACTTGCTTATCATGCGAGAAACATGCTAACAAAATGCTAGTAACTTGGTAAGCATGCTAACAACATGCTAGTAACATGTTAATCATACTAGAAACATGCTAGTAACTTGCTAATCATGTTAAAAAGGCTAATACCATACTAGTAAAATGCTAACCATCCTAGAAACATGCTAGCAACTTAGTAAACATGCTAGCATCATGCTAGTAACATGCTAATAATGCTAGAATCATGTAAGCAACATGCGTGTAACTTGTAATCATGCTAGAAATATGCTAACAAAATGCTAGTCACTTGCTAATCATTTTATAAACATGCTAGCAACATGCTAATCATGCTAGAATTATGCTAGCAACATGCTAGTGTGGCAGGGAGCGTTCAGGCGTGTGAAAGTTACCAATAAGAGAAATCCTTTAGTCGACTACACCACCCGGAATACACCGGGACATAACAGTTCTAAGCAAAGGGACACAGGTTCGTTGCCAAAGGCAGGGTGAGCATACAGATATACAGATATAAAACAAATCACTTTATTAACATACAATTAAAAACATACAACACTTCACACAAGGTCTCAATAAAAACTCTTTACCAGTAACATACAAAACAATAAGTACAATACAATAAGATAACAAAATAAAGAGGGAGGTGGCCAGCAAAGATTTCTACCCCACACTCAATACCCATGACACACACTCTTGTGAAAAATCAAGTATTAAACACATCACTCCATGTGGACACGCAGTACAAGGTACCATGGCCAGCCCCTCCCACCTAAATCCACGCATCAAACAATACAACACAATATAACAGACGGACCCAGATGAATTCCAGACAAAACTATAACAAAACAAAGCAGAGCATAGCAGAAGTGCAGTCAATTACTTGATGTTCATTAGGCTTCAATTAAGATCATTGGAAACACCTGGACGTGCAATCAAACCAAGGAAACAGTACAATGCTGCAATACACATGGTCACTCACCACGCAGTATTACAGCTACGTGCAGGCCCATATCTGAAAACTGACCGACAGGCAGCACATGGCAGACAGGAGGATAACCCAACTGCTAGCACTCATTCAGAGTGCCACATGTCACAAAAGGGGCGGTACCAAGGATGATGTATCCCAAGAAACTAAACACTTTTCCCACACGCACTAATTGGCTCATGAATCTTACCCAACTGACCAATTATGATTAAGTATGAACACTGATAGGTTCACCTGTTTGGGTAATGCAGGTCAATCATACTGGGTCTATACCTCACTCTGCTACACTAGCAACTTGTTAAACATGGTAACAAAATGTTAGCAACTTGGTAAACATGTTAGAAATATGCTAGCATCATGCTATTAACATGTTAATCATATTAGAATCATGCTTGTAAAATGTTTATCATGCTAGCATCATGCTGGTAACAAGCTAATCATGCTAGAAGCATGGTAGTCAAATGCTAGTCATTCTAGAACTATGCTAGCAAAATGCTATTAAACTTGTTAACCATGCTAACAAAATGTTAACACCATGGTGGTAACATGCTAGCAACTTGCTAAACATGTTAGAAACATGCTACCATCATGCTAGTAACGTGTTAATCATGCTAGAATCATGCTAGCAACATGCTATTAACTTGCTAATCGTGCTTAAAACATGACTAGCATCATGCTGGTAACATGCTAATCATGCTAGAATCATGCTAGTAACATGCAAGTAACTTGCTAATCATGTTAACAACATGCTAGTAACTTGCTAATCATGCTAACAACATGCTAGTAACATGCTAATCATGCTAGAAATATGATAGTAACTTGTTAATCATGCTAACAAAATGTTAACACCATGTTAGTAACATGCTAATCATGCTAATAACATGCTAGTAACTTGCTAATCATGTTAGGGAAATGTTAACACCATGTTAGCAACTTGCTAATCATGTTAGGGAAATGTTAACACCATGCTAGTAACTTGCTAATCATGCTAGAATCATTATAGCAAAATGTTAGTAAACTTGCTAATTATGCTAACAACATACTAGTAACTTGCTAATCATGCTATAAACATGCTAGTAACTTACAAACCATGCTAACAAAATTTAACACCATGCTAGTAACATTCTAATCATGCTAGCAACATGGTAGTAACCTGCTAATTATGCTAGCAACATGCTTTTCATGCTAGCAACATGCTAGTAACATACTAATCATGCTAAAAATATGTAAGCAACATGCTAGTCATGCTAGAAACAGCCTAGCCACCACCCCAGGTACCCTAGCAATGTGTTTTATACCTGTTTTTATATCTGTTTTTCTGATAGACTGTATTGCCTTCAAAAATTCAAACTTTAATCTTTGAAACTATTTTAACTTTTAAACTACTCCAAACTAAAAACTTTGCAAGCTTTTAAAACTACTTCAAACTTTCTAGCTAGACTTTTTCAAGCCAACTTAAAGTTTGTCTTCAAACATTACTCATCTAGTTTGTTTTTGCAAACTATGTCAGTTGTGTGTCACAATGTGTATTGAGTTGACTTGAGGGAACATAGTGAGCATCGATGCTCCCTGGTTTTCACAGTGCATTGTGGGACGTTTTAGGGAACAAATGTTTCAGTGCACTGGAAGGAATTTGTGATTGAAACAGCCCTTAAAATGGCCAACTCCCTGATCTAGGGAGCTGATTGAGACACACCCGATGTGTTTGTGTTCTAGGATTTCTCTGTAGGCATTTGTATCATGTTGTTAGTCTTTGCTTGCATGTTCTAGTATTTTGCCAGAGTGTGCAGGTTAGTTTCTACCTAAAAACTGTTTAATTTCAGTGAACTTACAGTTATTATATTGTAAATATGTAGCAAACAAAATCTGTATGGCAAAACATCAACATTATTAAAGCTGTAAATTGGAATCAAAAATGTTTTGTCATGAGACACATTCTAAATGTTTTGTGTCAGCATGTGATACAAAGAGAACAATACCGCAAACATATAATAAATGTATGGCAGGTTAATAGGGGGACCTGGGATTTGTGCATCCCTTTTGCTGTAACATCTGGAACCAGCGCTGGCCCTACATAATATGCGAAATATGTGGTTGCATTGGGCCCCGTGGCCACCAGGGGGCCACTTGTCAGGGTTCAGTCAGTAATGCTTGGTAATAATAGTTTTGATAAAGTTTGCTTGTGTCAGTCACGTGTTAATATTTGAAAATGAAGAGGTGGCACTATCAGTCTAGTGCAGAGAGGAGGAAAAAGAGGAAAGAAAGTGAGCAAGGTAAAGTGATGTGATGGATTTTGAAAGTATATTGTTAAAATGCCAATGTAACGACTGTCATTCGTACAGTAATGAACAAGAATGGTACTGTTACTGTGGGCACTTCAAAATACGCGAATAATTCTTAAATAAATATCTTATTATCCATGATGGTTTAGATTTTTTAGAGCTTGTTTCCCATCGACCAGTTAAGTTTTACAACGCTGCAAGTTTGGTGCGTGAAGGTTCGGTCAGATTTTCTCATTGATCTGAACAAGAGCAGCAGCCGGCTGAATAAAGATGCAAGTTCACTCTCTGACAGGAAACACAGCCATTACCATGGTTACCCCCGTACACAAAGCAGCGCTGCACAAGCGCACCTTTCTGTTTCTGACACATCACGGAGCTCAAAGGAAGTCATACAGAAAATATTTTAATATTTTCAAACACCCATTCACAATTTTTAATCACTTTGGTGTTTTTCAAATAACACCAAATACTTACTTACATATACCATATTTTTTATTCAAACATTTGTTTACAATTATGCATTTTTTGAGGGTTTTAATCTGGACAAAAACATGACATATATATAGTTAACTGTAAAGTTAAACTGTAAAGTTTAAACATTTCAGTTTCTTGAAATAGAATAGATATTAAATGAATTAATATATTAAATGAAAATAAAAGCTTAAACTTATTTTAGTCGACAAGGCAACATTACTAATTTTAAACTAAGTTTATCTTGATGTTCTAAAATAACTAAAACTGAAATAAAGATTAATAACTATATATACATTTAAAAAAAAAATAAAGTAAACAGTGAAAATGACAGCATATATATATATATATATATAAAAAATAATAATTTAACAAAAACCATGACAGAACCTCACTGATACTAAAATAACATTGCTTTACAGTAAGACATCAGTGTATGATATATACATTGGGGGATGGGCTGTTTAGGTAATGGGGAGCCCCCTATTGAAAATCTGTTGTTCAAACCCCCATGTTGTTCAAAACCCGTAAAAGCACAATTTAAGATATTTTGGATACATTGACTGCCTAATAACTTACGCTGTCAAGGTCCAGAAAAGTATGAAAGACATCATCAGAATAGTCCATTAAAAACAATTAAATTACATGATGGACAGTGTGTGTGTCACAGTGTCAAACTCCGTGGTTCACTCTTCTGATCATCAGAGGACTCCCTCAAACGAATATTGACTCTTACACTCTCACACTACATTTCCCATCAGCCCCGTATCTAGGACTGATCACCCAGCCCAGCTGTAGCCCATTAGCTGGCCTTTATAAGCAGTCTGTTCCTACCATCTCATTGTGAAGTCTTGTATTACTGTGGTTTGCATTTCTGAGCAGTTTTCTTTGTGTAGCCTGCCTGTTGTGACCTCCCTGGCTGCCTGGCCCAAATTTAAGCCTGTTTACTGACGACGATTGTGTTTGCCCTCTGTCACTGTGTTTGCTGGTGTTTGACCACAATTCTAATAAAGCCTGCTTATGGATCCCACTTCGAGTGATGCCTCGTTACAAAGTGTGTGTGCGTGCGCACGCTTTGTGTGTGTGTGTGTGTGTGTGTGTGTGTGTGTGTGCGCGCGCGCGTGTGTGCATGCGTACATGCTAGTCATTTTAATTGTTGTGTCAATTGTCAGCTTATAAACTGTACTGTCATTTTGTTCAGTCTTTGTAGATTCTGTTGAAGCAAACGGAGAAAGTTGTGTTACAACCCTCCTATTCTGCTCAGCCAATATATTTCTAATGTTTTTTAACATTTAGGTCAAAGTTGTCAACTAAATATATAAAGTAAATGTTGTCAAATGTATAAAGCTTATGACCATGGGTAAGAACTAAGAATTGTACATATACAGTACTGTATAATAGTTTGTTAGCAGCTCAGTCTGTTGTAAATCCTGCCCACTTCTTTGCATCATCAGCACATGCTTCAGTGCTCTGAGAGTGTTTATAGTGCTGTGAGTTTAACACTTCATGACTGAGAGCAGAACAGAACACAATCTTCATCATCACACAAAACAAAACAACAACAATGTACAACATCATCATCCTCATCTGGACTCTCACACTGTTTGCTCAAGGTTTGTACAATAAAATTTATATTATTTTATTGTGTTATTTATTCTTTGATTCTTTATTTTTTTAAGTGTAAAATATTAATCATATACAATTTCATAATTTTATTTTTTGTTCCTTTCTTTTAGAGTGTAGAGGACAGTACACTGTAACTCAGACTCCATCAATAACAGCAGCTCAACCAGGACAAGAAGTCAGAATAAACTGTAAAACCAGCAGTTCAGTGTATAATGGTAATTGTTAAGCCTGGTTTTTACAGAAACCTGGAGAAGCTCCTAAACTCCTCATATATACTGCAACAAGCCGTTACACTGGAACTCCATCTAGATTCAGTGGCAGTGGATCTAACAGTGATTTCACTCTGACCATCAGTGGAGTCCAGACTGAAGATACAGGAGATTATTACTGTCAGAGTTTACACTGGCCGGGTAGAAAATGTTTGTGTGCTGCTGCCCTGTGTTTAATAAGCAAAGTGAACGCGAGTTTGGACCCGCCTAGAGGGGCATTTTCTACTAACCTGCAAACATAACAAAAAACAAAAACAAAATATTGTTTTTTGTTCAAAAGCTCTTTTAAAAAACAATAAATAAATAAATAAAACAAAACTGACTTTAGACTTCAGACTAGTTGAATTGGGCTATGGCACAGTCAATTTTCTGTTCCTCAAATAGCAAACGCGCCAACAATGGCCTGTTTCACAGCCCCCTGTGGCAGGGTTTAAAATTCCTCAGTTAACAAAAGGAAAAACAACCTCTGCTGGGCCTTTTTAGCAATGGAGTCTATGGGCCCACTTCAGTCCTGAGAGATGGTGGTGCCCGGGAGCCTGAATGGCTCTACTGGGAGCCACAGTGCGTCCATGATGGTGATGTGGGGAGCTCTGGGGGGTTTTTTTCCTAAAGTCCCATCATTTCCACTGTTTTGAAGTGGGTTTAGCTCCTGGTTGTTAAGACTGCACGAGAGCCACTCTCTAACCTCCTGTCTGTAAGCAGACTCGTCTCCGTTGTGTATGAGGCAGATGATGGTAGTGTCATCTTTAAATTTCAGGAGCTGACAGATGGATCTTTTGCAGTGCATTCATTTGTATACAAGGAGAAGAGCAGTGGGGAGAGCACACATCCCTGGGGTGCCATTGCTGATCGTGTGATCCTGGATGTGAGTTCACCCAGCCTCACTACCTGCTGCCTATCTGTCAGGAAACGGGTGATCCACTTACGATTGGGGTGGGCCCGGAGAGCTGGGTCAGTTTGGCTGAGAGAAGGTCAGGTAGATGGTATTAAAGGGCCCAAACTGAAGTCCACAAATAAAATCCTTGTGTTATTCCCAGGTCTATCAAGATATTGCAGAACATAATCAGTCCCATGTTGACTGCATCATCAACAGACCTTTGCACTGTAGGCAAATTGAAGAGGACCCGCCAAGGGTCCAGTGATGTCTTTTAGATAAGCCAAGACCAGCTCTCAAATGACTTCATGATCACAGACGTGACAGGTCTGTAAGATAGTGGAGCATTTGAAGCGCCAAGAACTTCACAACTGC
>NC_056596.1:21379233-21391080 GCF_018340385.1 Cyprinus carpio | reverse complement strand
GNTNTNTNCNGNCNANTNTNTNANTNCNGNTNGNANANANCNGNCNTNTNTNCNGNCNGNTNTNTNTNTNCNGNTNGNCNGNCNCNGNCNTNTNCNCNANGNANGTGATTGTGATCTGAGATACTCAGATCGGCTCATCTTCAGGAGAAACGGCGCTCACTGGAGAAACATCAGCACTCGCGGTATTTAACAGCGACTCTTGTGGAAGCGAGGCCTCGCATGAGGAGCTCCATCATGTGTTACTCTGCAGGCAGTACAGCTCTCCTCTTCCCAGCGTGCTTTGCTGGTCAGGACACTACTGCGGCTGTAGCAGCCATCCTGCTCGCTCTCTGCGCTTTTGTATAAAATGTGCTTGTAGTATTCACTGGATTACAAGAAAAACATGAGTAAAGATTCAAAATGTTGACTGAACCAGAAAGTAAAGCTACATTTTATATATTTAATGTCAATCACAATCACACTTTATTATAAGTCAATTCTCTGTATTAACAAACAATTATTTACGAATTTTGCATCAATAAGCTGCTGGTACCTTATTAATAGTTAGTAAGTTTATGTATGGGGGTTAGGTTAAAGGATTATAAATATATTGATGCAGAATAAGGCATTAATAAAAGGATTTATAAATCATTTATAATTTACAAGAATTAACAATAATTTAGTTCTTCTGAATATCTAAATGTGTTTTTAAACAGTAAACAATTTAAACTATTGTAAATTATATTTATTAATTTTAATAACATTTTAAATAATCTATATTGTATGATTTATTGGAGATTTACAAGAGACAGACGTACTGAGCACCAGATTACTTCCTCCACCGAAAGTCCACCACAGTGATACAATCTAATGAAACACTCGTACATAAACAGTGTTATTCTTTTATATCCAGCCCAGCTAACAATGACCTGTTGGTCTGCCAGTGTTTTTTTTGGGCGGCACAAAGTCAGCATCTTGACATGGGTGCACCTCCGTCTACATACCATCAGTGAGCTGACAAAGCTCATTAATGCTGTTGGAAACTATTGGAAGTGATTAGGTGCTCCAAGATGGCTCTGTTGACATCCAGTAACTGGAGCAGCTGAATCTTATGCAGCATCTTATGTGTCTCTGTGGTGGTGGCCATACTGAGATCTCTTTTACCTGAATATTGCTCACCATTTCTTCTCAATAAATGCCCTATAATCAGACACTGCTGGCTGCAGAATAAATGGGTGAAAATATGCCTAATGAAAAGAGGATATTTCTAGTGACTTCTGTGTGATGCTGCATTCATTCTGATATGTGTCAGTATAAATCACAAGGAGAAGTTGTTAACCAGCTCGTCGTCTGGTGTGACAATAACGATCTGTCACTGAATGTCAGCAAAACAGAAGAGATCACTGTTGACTTCAGAATGAAGCAGATGGTTCATAATCCACTTACACTTTAATGACAGTACTGTGCAGTCAGTGAGAAGCACCAAGTTCCTGGGGGTGCATATCACTGCAGACTTGTCATGGACCCCAAATACCACCTCCTTGGTTAAGAGGGCTCAGCAGCGATCCCGCAAATGGACTGTTCATCCTTCTGCCTTCTGACAAACACTATCAAAGTATGCAAGGCAAGACTGCCAGATTCAGAAATAGCATCTTTCCACGAGCTATTAGACTACTCAGTTCACATTGACACACACAGATATAGGTTGCTGGACTGTTGAAACATATGTATCGACTGATTTAATAATTTGTGTTATTTTTGCTCTAGGCTGCTATGATGGACTGATGATATATAAGTACAGACTGTCTGAATCATTTATGTGGTTTTCTTCTATTCTGATATTTATGAGCAGTATTGATACGATTAAATTAAATTCAGTTAAGCTTTATTAGCATTACTGTGTAAAGCAATGTTGCCAAAGCATTAACGTGTATAAATAATATAAAGAAGAAAAAAAACATAGATAACAAATAAATAAAATCCATCTAAATAAATTAAAAGATAAAGTGAGTCAGTTTAGAGTTAACCATGTTTTACACCTAACATTGTGAATGGCTAACACAAATTTTGCGGCTAGTACAGTGTAATTACTCACAGTGTACTTATGTGCAATACACACACCCATTTACCTACCCTCATTATTAATAAAAATTGTATTGTTATATTTTGAGTTTAAAAGTCTTATGGTGATGTTATTTTTGTTGTTGTGATGTATATTATGTTTATTTAATGGTGTTTTGTTATTTGTTAAGTTTGCATTATCATGCACATCATTGGTCTAGGAGAAACACTTTTTAAGGTTAGAATGACAATAAGTATTTTAACTTTAACTATAATGAAAGAGCAGTAAAATACCCACTAAAAATTTATTTAGTGATCTTTTAAAAATTACACATTTAAACCATTAAGTTTCACACAATGGTTCAAAAATTGTTACTGAACAAGTATAATTGTGAGAATGTAAAATTAATCGTTCTATATCAGTGTATATGAGTTTGTTAGCAGCTCAAGCTATTTGTAAATCCTGCTTACTTAAAAAAGACGTGCTTCAGTGCTGGTATAGTGTTTATTCTGCTGTCAGGTTTAGCACTTCATGGCGTGAGAGCCAGGACAGGGCACAATAGTCACATCATCACAGACAAGACAGGACAACAACAATGAGCAACATCATCATCATCCTCATCTGTACTCTCATGCGGTTTGCTCAAGGTCTGTAGCAAAGCAGGGACATAATGATGATTAATTCATAGTATTAATTAAGGCTGAAATATAGCGCATCTTTGAATCTTGCTACTTTGTTCCTTTCTTTCAGGTTGNGNCNGNGNGNANCNGNGNANTNCNCNANTNGNCNANANCNTNCNANGNGNGNTNCNCNANTNCNANANTNANANCNANGNCNTNTNANGNCNTNCNANGNGNCTGGACAATGAAGTCAGAGTAAACTGTAAAACCAGCAGTTGATTGTGGAATAGTAATGAGTTACACTGGTATTTCCTGAAACCTGGAGAAGCTCTAAACTCCTCATATATGCTGCAACAACCCGTAACACTGGAACTCCATCTAGATTCGGTGGCAGTGGATCTAACAATTGATTTCACTCCTGACCATCGAGTGGAGTCAGACCCCCAGAAGATGCAGGAGATTATTGCTGTCAGAGTTATCACTATCAACAGTAAAGCTGTGTTCACACAGTGATAAAAAGTCGTACAAAACCTCCAGGTCAGTCAGAGTCACGAGGAAGTGACTGCACTGTGAGGCAGCTGAGATACTGCAGCTGCTGATGGGGAAGGATGACAACAACACAATGACAATGTTTAGCAAAGTTTAAATAATAGTATGTGCTCATTTATTTATTAATAAGTAAATAGATTTACAGGTAGTTATTCTTTCTTTGTGCTTAGTTTTGAGAAGAGGGTTTTTGATGTGTTTTCAGATTGATTGTTCAGAGTGCACTCAAAAAAATTATATGTTGGAATTACTTAACTTTTTTATGTCAACAGGTTCCACGTAACTAAGTTAGGTTGCATTTAAGTAACAATATTTATTTCAGTAAACTTAAGTCAATTACATAACGTTAATGCAATGTTGTTTAGTTGAATGAACTTCTTAACATTCTTTATTTTATTTCTTAATCTGTAAAGTTGAGTAAGTTCAATTATTCTAAAATTAATATAGTCACCTTCAATAAAAGCAATCAAGTTTTCATTGAGTTTATTCAATGTCCATTCAAAACATTACAAAATTTACACTAAATTTCTCCAACAAGAATTTGTACAAATGCTTCACTTTTTTTAAAATCAAAGTTCTTTACTTAATACAAGAAAAGAAGTAAAAATAAAAAGTATGCTGCCTTCAAAGAGGATTTACAAAATACTAACATTGCAAATTAATACACTTATGGAAAAAAAATGTCAGTCTTCATTTGTAAATATAGTGCCTCAGAAACTGAAAAAAATGCATCTATTTATTCAAAGCAAGACCAATTTAAAAGGAAGAGACATGGGCAATACTGAAACAAATGTACTGCAGTAGCTGTAACAAGTGCAACACTATGGAGAAAACAAGTCTAATCGCAGTAAATTACACCAAGCAGCACAGTAACGCATGTTGGCATTATTATTTAGATTTTGAAGTATACGGATGCCTTCAGTTATGATCCCAAGGTTGGTGTTGCCCATTTAGGTTAGGGCATCTTCATATTCAACATCCTAAAAATGTCAAGTATAAAAAGAAACAATTACTAACAGATCACGAGTGAAAGAAGGAGCTGGTTTTTACAGAAACATACAATAGATTTAAAACAAAAAAAGTATGTAACTTACCATATACTCCTTCATGAGGTTTGAGGGCTCTTTATTAAGAAGATCAGCCAGGGATTTCAGGATGCATTCCCTTTTTTCCCAATAGTGACATGCTGAATGTGAAATGAGCATTAGTTAGCACTTTTAGACTTGTACATCTAACATTTTCAGTAGCATTATACCAATTATCTCACTGTGTTGTTTTCAACAAAGTTAAGTTTGTTAGTCCTATCAATCGATAAACAGTCCACGTGACATTAGTGGTTCAACCATAATTTTGGGAAGCACGAAAATATTTTTGTGTGCAAAATATTGACTTTATTCAACATCTTTGGAGTCCTCCTCCATTCATGAGAAAGTACCACGACACATTTGTGCATTGTTGCTGATGTTGGGAACATGCATGCGTCCGTGTTATTCTCTATATATACTTGAGGAGGCAAGGGGTGACTTCAGCGGGGAGAAGATCTGTTAAATAATTGTTTATTTTATTGCTATCCTTACTACCTTTTTTGGTCTTTAATGTGTAAGTTGCATTACTGTTTAGAAATCTCTCGGAATTAATAAAAAAATAACTTCATTTTGTGTTCTGACAAGTTTTACGGGTTTAGAACAACTCACCCCGAGTAATTAATGACAGAGAATTTTTTGGGTGAACTACCCCTTTAAGCTTTGGGTGAAAGCCTATTTTTTAATCTATTACGAATTACTGTCAGATTTCAAATGATGATGAATTTAGAGAACTTACCTGATCCATAACTGACAGGATGTTTGTGATCTTCTGTGATGCTGCTCCTCCTTTTTTTGACAATTTTGAGGGAGCTGGGTTGAGAAAATTATCAAGCTGGCCCATTGGACACCAAAGGGATTGTTGTAATTCCTGCAGATACAAATAAAATATTACAAAAGTATTAATCAGGTTGGCTGCTGAAAATGGATTTGCGTGTCTCAGGCCATAGTGTCCATGTACCAACCTGAAGTGTTTTAAAATCCTTGATCTGGATGTGTGAGAAGATCCACACAATCTCTGCACAGCCACATATGGGACTCTAAAGGCAGAACTCCAAAACTCTGAGGGGAAAAAAAAAAAGGATGTGAGTCACCAATAAATAAAAATAATATTCATAATAATACAAAATAATAATACAATATATATATATATATATATATATATATATATATATATATATATATACACACACACACATATATAACACTGCCAACTAGTAAAAATGTGTTGGATAACCTAACAAACAAGATTACACTCTTCCTAACCAGCAATTTAAGTCATTTTCATATTTTGTGTTAGGGAATTTAAATATTATCAAAGTTCAACAAGTATAAAACAATGCATAACAGGCTAAAACAAAGAATGTAAACTAAAATGCATGTAAGAAAACCACATGAGGAATCACGGTCACCCTTCATTAAAAAAAAAACATACAAAACATAAGATCATATGCTATTAACCGTTGTAAACTAATGACACGGCCTCAACATATACATAAAAGCGAAAATATCTCACCTTTGTGTGTCCACATGAAGAAAGCTTATCTCCTGCTTTCATAGCGACCTTGAAATTCTTCTGTTTTAGCTTCTAAAATGGCGCTGATCTAAAAGAGAGAGCTGAAGCGTGATTTTTGCAGATAATGCTTCCACATCTGGCGCATGTCCAGATATTACTCCACCTGCTGACCAAAGTGCGGTACTGCAGAAGTAACACAACTCGGTTCCATTCATTTCACTTAAGTAAGCTGTGTAAATTGGAAATATTACTTTTTCTTAATTTTGTCAACACAACTTTTTAATTTCCAACACGCACAAACTTAACTGTGGCTTATTTATTTTATACATAGTTATATTCTTTGGACCAACACCAGCTACATTTCATTTTTTTGAGTGTGCTTTCTTTTACCAGAGTTCATGGGGAAAACAACAACAAAAAGAAAAAAAATAATAATACAAACTAATGAGATTGTGTCTTTGGTAAAATCACAGCCGTGCTGATATCTGCACTCTGCACACTGATCATTTGATATTGTGGCAGGATGTGAAGAAAAATAGCAAAACACTTTAAAACTTTGGTAACACTTTACGGTAAGGGTACACAATTGATGAATTATGAATTATGAAAATACCATGAATTAATGCATAAATTAATGTGTAAATTATGCATTACTTCATGCATTAATATCTCATGAATTATCAGGAACTAACATGAGCTCATAATCTTTCATTCATGACTTCATGGATGAACAACACCTTAATTAAGACATTAAGTAAGGTGAGTGTGATGAGGTTCGACACAGTTATTCTCAGGAAGGAAGAAGACAGGGGTCGGCTTGTGGCTGACGAATCGCTTTTTGTTTCAAATAAATGAATAAACAATCCTGTAACAAAGCGCCAACAGTGTGCCCGTTGTAACAACAATATCCAAATAACTCCGACTTCTGGTCGCTGTCACTCCCCAGCACCAACACGAGGTCCCAGCCCGTCTCTCCTCTCTCTCTGCCGTGCTCCTTTTATATATCCGGTCTCTCCACGCCAATTACTGGAAATCAAACACAGGTGTTGTTATTTGCACTTGACCCACTTACGCAGCTTCTGCTCCCTCAGTCTCCTCTCCAGTTACAGACTCGGCCAAACCCGCCCCCCCTCGCCACATACCCCCACCGCCTCGACTCAGGCCGGAGCCATCCGCCTGCAGCCTCCCCCTCCTCCTGAGAGGAAGTCAGCCACAGTCATCTGTACACCCGCCTGTGGATCACCTGGAAATTTTAAAGGTTGTAGAAGAGATACCAACCCGGGTGATCCAGCGTTGGTATCTTTCATCTGAGTCTGGAGCCACTGCAGGGGATGCGTGGTCCGAACGAGAGGGTGAACTCCCCGCCCAGGAGGTAATAATACTGGAGGGTAAGAACAGCCATCTGATGTGAACCTCCTTCTCTATGGTGCTGTATCGTCTCTCTCTTAGAGAGCTTACGACTGATGTACAGCATGGCGCGTTCTTCTTCCTCACCTCCTGGGACGGGACCAGCCCAACCCCTGTCGTAGTCTGTCTGTAAAAATAAAGGGAGAGAAAAATCCAGGGCATTTAGGAGGCTGATTACTTGCCTGGAAACAGCCTTTATCTGGGTGGCCTGCTGACACTACTCCAGATCCACTGGACCCCTATCTGGTGCCTTCTTTTAGTTAGATCAGTCAGCGAGCTGGCGGTGTCCGAAAATTAGGCACAAACTACTATAATAACCTGCCAGCCCCAGGAACTGTCTAACCTCCTTTTGGTCTGGGTCTTGGACCGTCGCAACCGCTGCCGCCTTTGTCAATTTGGGGGACGCACCTGTCCATGACCCAAGTGGAAACCCATAGATATCTTGCTTCCACCACCACAATTGCACACTTCTTCGGATGGCAAGTAGTTCCCACCCTCCTCTCAAGTGTCTTCTGGTGGACTGCTCGCCGTGTTACTGCATACGCGTCGCCGATCACCACGGTAGTGGTAGTATCATCCAGGTAAGCGGCAGCATATGCAGCTATACGGCCGCATCATTTTGTCCATCAGGCGCTTAAAAGTTCGCGGGGAGCCCTGGAAAAACTGGAGCGGAAGTGTAACAAACTGGTGTAATCGAGCGTGGCGCTGCTGAAAGCTAAGTTTTTTCTTTGGTCATGGGGGAGAAGGGGGTCTGCCAACAACGCTAGTTAAGTTGAGTGTCGAATAAAAGCCAGCAGTGACTGAATCTGGTCAGAAGCAACTCGGCCACTACCCTGGGCATTTGGATATACGTCGAACTGGAAGCGCGTAATTTCTGCTTTTCTGTAGTCCACACAGAACCGTACTGAGCCGTCCGTTTTGCAGGAATAACACTGTCGGGCTTTTGCCCAGTCACTGTTGAACTCTTCTATTACTCCCATTTCTAGCATCAGCTTCTAATTCTCCTGAACCACTTTTTTCTTATGTTCTGGTAACCTATACGGCCGGACTGAAGCGGAATACAGAGAAAACATCAGCAAAAACATACTGCTTGTCATGACTTTATATCAAGTGAGCTAGACTCGGAAGGGGCTGAGAGAGGTGTCTCCTCCAGGGCACAGGGCGAGAGATTGGCAAGCTTTGAGCCTCACCTCCGGATCCGAAGATCATCGTCCCCTACTCACTCCCGTTCCAGCATCATGATTCACAGCACTCAAGCACCATTTTTTAAGCAGGTTTGTGATGGTAGATATATTGTGATGTGCTCCGCCCCTATCCGTTCGGAGCTACTTTCCTAGTTGAGATCCCCAACTCAATCGCGGTGGACTCGAGCGTGCTCTTGTCTCACATTTGCGGGTAGTATCTTGAAACTGTCGTTAGGACGCAGGATGAGGTAGAAAAATGAACATATTGGTCGCAGCTTATCTCTACCCAAGGCAAAGTGAATATTCTGACCTTATATGTGTTAGCACCCTCTGATTGTACTTGTACGCACTTTGTGTCCTGTAGCTGTTCGCATCGTCGCAAGTTCCTATCCATCGCTGGACAGCGCCCCAACGTGTGGCACTGTTTTGGTTCTCAGCGTCCTATGGTTTAGCACATTCGCAGATTCAATTTAGTTCGCGGTATCAGAGAGTCCGCCCTCCCCCAAGGTCTCCCTGAAGGCAACATCGATGTGGAGCACCCTGCGGAGCGAGTCTGAAGATCCGTTAGAGCAATAGCTACGCCAAGGGGGGGAAAACTCAAACCCGTTGGCAGGCTTGCTGCGATCCTCCACTGCACGGACGATACAAGGAGGGTGTTCTAGCCAACTTTGTCCCAATATTTTGCGCGATCCTCCGTGTCCGAACTTACGAATCATGGATTTTAAACGTGCGATTACTATCGTTCGACCAGCCCGTCATGATTTGTGGGTGATAGACGCTTTGTTCGAGATCGATTTAATCCCAATGAACTCGTAAAGCAGCTCGGCGAATATTACGTAGACAATAAACAGACCGTGCTTTGATGCGGATGGAGGGGATTCCTGCGCGAATTTCCCGCACCCGGGAGATGTAATTGAAGAACAGTGCTCTAGCAACACGTACTTGAGGCAGAAACTCGTGCGTGAGCGTCACTGGGGCTTCAGATATCCTATCACAAGCTGTTCTGGGCATATTACACCAGAAGCTAGTTAGGGCAAAGGCGATGCCCCTCAGCATGCCACGTCACCGACAACGCATCTAATGGCTCGGGCGATGTTAAGTCGGCATACACAATTCGTCGAACGAATAGGTGTACCATGCACTTAACGGTAAAAAATATGACACAATTGGTGCTTCTTGGGCGTAGTGGTCCGGCTGGGTTCAGCCAAATGAAGACATTCACGAACAAGACAGCTGCGAGATCAACCATGCGCAGGAGTCGAATTCTCCGTGGATGCCTTACGGCATCACGCAAAAGAAGGCGGGATGCGTGCATGAGACGGTTTAGTGTAGTGGTGCCGTTTTGGGCGGCCTACATGCCACGGTTGGTCCCCCCATTTGGATTACAATGAGGTCCGCCTGGAAGGCTGAAAAGCATTTCCCGACGGCTTCTCGGAGATGCAGTAAGTGGCGTTGCTATCTTGGCTTTGTCTGGGCGGTCTTGGGTCACCGAAAACGCGATACAAGCTGTATGTCCTTTTAACATTTGAAACAATACAGCGATAGTGTAGATGCGTGCTATGCATCAGTGTGTGTAAGATAGCTTCGCCCGTCCGATCAGAACGTACACCTAGATCAACTGTGGCGTTTTTCATGACGTGTTGCATAACACCAGCGGACGGTTCCAGGATGGATATCAATCAATCGCGCAATGCTCTGGAAGATGATTCGCGTTCTCCGAGGGCTACTCTGCTCCTGATGACACAGCAGGCCTTGCCAGAAGGTTTACCGGTTTTAACAAAGGGCCTGCGGATTCCGCGATGCACTGCGGGGGCAACGCTACTACCCAGCGCTATCTGCAATCTTGTCCCGCGGCAAGGGCCCATCCGCAGGCATAAGATACCGGCGCCCCGAATAATTTATTAAGAATAACGGGCCAATTACGTACCGCAAGATCTAGTGGAGTAGCGCGGATCGCCTTGCGCGCTTAACTGAACTGCCACCTCACTCATAAGATCTGTCCCTTTCATCTCCCGTTGAGTGAAGAGCCAGCAGGCAAAATAGGAGAATTCATCAAGCCAGTGTACGTGTAGCAGACCGCACGCTTAAGCCATGCACGGCATTGGCTCCGCTAATTGCCCAACTCCCGTATGACACACTAGTCAGGACTTTGAAATGCAGCACTGTTCAGCGATCTTGTGCCGCTGATACATTCCTGGAGCATGCCACCAAAGCCGGAAGGTACGCCCCCCTTGATACTCACTGGTATCTGGTATAGGCCAGCTTGTATCGACGGGCAGGCCTGTGTTCGGTCGTTCAGGAGGACCTGCGATCCATGGTCCCCTACCTTCCATCAACGGACATGCTTATTCAAACGTGCAAACGTCTGGCTGGGTATCCGCGCAGCGGGCCATACAGGCCGGCGCCCATCCTTTTTACCGCCGCCGCTGGCGTGCAGGGAAGTGGGTCCGGGCAATTGGCTGGGAGAGAGCCGTAGATGGGCTAATGGGTGCGGTGTTTGGAAGGTCCCGTGGGCGAACTCCTCCTGGAGTGAGCCCGCTGGGTGCCGCGCTGCTGGATCGGGCCGTGACAATCCGGCCTTGTTCGACCGGTGGAGCTGGCTTCGGGGAGCATGTGATGAGCTACGGAGAGCACAAGGCAGCGGTGGTGGGGAAGGGAACCGTCCCAGAGTGGTGTTCGAACTCCCTCCCCGGGGAGAGGCCGCCTCTGCATGGTAGCTGAGCCAGCTGCTGGACCACCTTTCGAAGCAGCCGTCACAATCCACGTCCTCGATCAGACGCTTGGTGCTGTGCCGTGGCGCGCTTTGGAAGCCCTCCAAGCCGGGACACCTAGGCAAGCCGCTACTGTCGTGCGATTGACTGCTTATCCAGGAGTCTTTGCGGACCGAGGAGAGAGGGGAGGGGGACACGCGACTCGAAAAGGGTCAGAGTCCTGAGAAGTCTGCCAGTAGTATGGTTCTGATTCGAAGAGGTCGCCGACCCGCTGGATCACGCCCAACATTTGAGATCCTACGCCAGACTGGGATGGCTGGTTCAGCGCCGTTCGTGGCTGGTGGCACTGGCGCTTCCACTGACAGCCGGTCGTTCAGTGGCAGTTGCGCCCGTCCAAACATGCCATCAGCAATACTCACACGACTGCGTCGATCACATCCTCGAAGGCGTCCGATACGGTCTGAGACATCAACCATTTGGGCAGGAGTCCTGAGATGTACTGTGCCATCCACAACGGGCTCGGCCAGACTCTTCAGGGTCTACCCAGTACGAACCTCTGGCAGAGTTGCTACGGGGTGCCGACAGACCCGGGAGGATGGACAGCGCTTTGGAGGTCCTCGGTGTGATGACCAGGAGCGTTATGCTGGACTCCGTGCAGACCCGCTGCCCATTTTACGATGTCCACTATTTTCGTGTGCCGCGTCTATTGGCTACCTCGCTTCAATGATAAATGCGAAAAC
>NC_056596.1:21372363-21378987 GCF_018340385.1 Cyprinus carpio | reverse complement strand
GCATAATTGTAAAAAGTAACATGAATATGAAATGAGCGTTCAAGCTTTTACTTTTTACAATGTACTGGTTACAAAGGGACCTTGATCAAAGCGTTCTGCTTTATTCTTAATGAGTATATAGCAGTTAAAATCAACAGCAATATCTGGAGGAAAAGGGAAACTGAGAGAAGGAATTCACTATATATACCACCATGAACTTTTAACCCTTTAGAACCTAAAAGCTAAGCTAGGCGGGTTTCACTCATTTATGTTTTTTTGTTTAAGTATAAAATTATAACACAATGTGGTATCTTCAAGTGCAGGTTGTCATTTTTTTTTTTTCAGAAAATTATTGGCTTTCAGGAAATTACAGTTATTGTACATTATTGTGTGTGGTGTTTTAGTAAATATAATTTAATTAGACAAAAAAAAAAGTGACAAAATTTTGTACTAAGGAACTATAATTAAAAAAATCTGAAAACTCATGAATGAAAGAATCTAATGCCTCGATATTGAAAAAGGAACTATAATACATATATACAAATCTCTTTTGGGGACACTAGGATTGCACAGTTTTCACTCAGGAGCCATTTGTTTTACCCCAGTTCTCCACACGTTTTGGATTCCTTCAATCCAGTCATTTAAATGTGGGGGGGGGCTCTTTCTCTAGAGCACGTTTTCCTGTCTAACTGCAAGCATAAGACCCCACATCACTTTCCTGGCACTCCATGGGGTGACTCTTTTGCATTGTATGCAACTGTGTAAAAGGTCTTGAGTTTCACTCACAGAACAGGCAGATGATCGCAATATCTCTCTCGAGCTGCCATCCAGGGGAACAACTGTGAGCTAGCAGGCTAGCAGCTCCTGAAACGTTTTGCCCGGTCAATGTGCTTGTCATGGTGGGGCTGACTCACCAGAACTCTTTGTGTAAAAATTAAGCAGTTGGACACTGCAAGGTCCAGGAAGTGCTGGGAAATTGTTATGTACCACTTCCGTGTTTAACGGGAATGCACCGACTATTAGTTCCGAGCATCTTGTTGGAGGTGTCAACCTCCTCCCATGTACTTATTATTACAGCTACAGCAGTGACCACGGCACCTCTGAGATGGGATGTTGTGTTCGATGTGGACGGCCCATTTGCGGATCTTACTAGGTTAAACTGGAGAAGCAACATTGGGGAAAAAAAGTAGAAGCATAGAATGTGTTACAAACGCACTATAAATTCCTAAAAATACTTTTCATTATAAAGCAAATTATTAGTAAGAGCAAAATTGTAAAAAATAATAATAATAATAATAAAATAAAAAAATTAATATAATAATACAATAACAATGAAATAACAATAAAAAAAAGCCGCGTTGCACATGCAATATGCACAAAACACACACACAACGTACATGCACACACACATATAAACACCTTTACAAAAAAAACATGCAGATATACACATGCTTGCCTACATGAATGCATGTACACACACATACATATACATCTTGTGTGCAAACACAAACAAGAATGTGGTGGAGAAATCTGGAGATGGAGTAAGAAATTCACATGGCCTCTGATGATACCCTGAAAGAAATAAATAAGTACGGTAGGTCTGCTTCTCTACATGGGTGTGATAGGATCTGCGCAAAAGTGAGGGACAATTTCAAACCAGCACTTCCTGGACATTGCAGAATATGACCACAGCTTCATTTACACAAAGACATCGCATTGTAGCACATGCACACACACCATTATATACACACACACGCGCACATGCACGTACACAGCATACACAAATATACAGATTACACCTAATTACAACATAAATGCATGCACATAACACAACACATTCGGCATACACACTATATTAAATGTACAAGATACACACCAAGAAAACACATCACGCATGCACACTCACCTTTACACACATTTACGAGATATACCCATACACACATTCAAAACACACAAACATTACAGATTAAAACATATGCACATACGCATGCACTTACACACACACCACACATACACATCATAATACACATGGCACACACGCGCGCGCACACCTATACACACGAGAGATATATATGCATGCACGTACATACGCACACCACATGCATGCATCCACACCTTGCACCACACACATAACGTTACACGAGCAAACATGAGACGCATGCATGCACATACGCACTAACACACGTGTGCAATGCACATACAGTATACCACATAAGGGTGTGAAACAGTGCTGTATTTCGGAACTTGGGTGTAGTTGGTATATATTGCACATTTACAAACGTTTAACACATTTCCGCGTTCAATAACGTTCCAAAATATATATGCAATAAAGTTATTTTTTTTTGCATATTATAATCCAGCGTCATCAATGTCAACCTACTTCATTGTTTTCACATTCGATCAAAATGACCAAAAGATTGATGGTCATATTTACTATGCGAATGTCCACTGAATGTCCAATGTAGTCGTGGGAAATTCGTTAGGGGACCGCGTCTAAGAAGTTCTAATTGTTTGTTCATTGTGCGCGAACAGGACAAATATTCTTTAGCCAAACTCACGATGTATCCAGAAAAGATCACTTACATTATTGTCACTTCTAATGCTATAGATTTTTCCTTTTAGCATAAAATAAAAACTGCATTATCAAATGATGGTTTGGATTTAAAAGACTGTTAAGGAAATTAAAAAGAATGAACTGTAATTTGGTAACAATTCACAGTCAAGTGGAAACCATTTGTAATATCCTGAACATAGTTTATGGCATAGTTAAAGCAACTGTTTTATTTATTTATTTGCCTCCAGATGAACAAGAACACTGTGTTTGATGTGTTGGTTTTTAACAATGACATATGATTTATTTTTCAATAGGTTTTGAAAGCATGGGTCAACTTTCTGAAAAAAGAAGCAAGTTGGAACATCTTGTCTGGCCCATGCAGAACATAACATACAGCCCACGTCTTGCTGTTAAAATATTTCACCGCTCTTTTTTCATTCTGATTTTAAGTATAAAGATAAAGAGTAAAGACACATTGAACAGTGTAAAAGTGTTCTCCAGGGTTGAATGAAAAGAATGGCTAAACTATCTTTGTATGTTTTCCATAGTTTTATGACAATTTTGTTTTTAACATTAAACTCTCACAATTCAATGTGCATTGATTGACGTGTTCACAGTGTCCTGCAGAGATGTCACTTGCATGGTACTGAATCCCATATAGATTATTGACAAGTACTCAGAAATCGGACAGACAGCAAACAGGGATGGTGATTTCGGCTGTCGTGAACATTTTCTAAAACTAGTTGGCAAGAACTTTCTTCAAGGATGGTTATATAAGCAAATGTGTGCCTCTTGTCCCATATAAATTACATTTGTCCACCCTACCATCATACACTGTTTAGGATGGGTTTCATCCACAAGGACTTTTCCACAATCACTTCAATAGCTTTGAAAGAAGGGGACATAGTGCTAAGTTGCAAAATATTTATTTGACCCTAAAGGACATACATCAAGTCTTTAATGTACAAGTATTTAGTGTAGATGTTCAAATAAGTACAGTACCATCACTGTATTCAATTTCTCCATTGACCACACCTTCAGTTTGTCAATAAAAAAAACTTTTTAAAAGAGGCTCACACTGTTACAAGATTTGCTAAATAACTATCGTGATCCCTCGTTCAACATATCCAGAAAGTCTTGAAAGTACAAAGTATTTTTGCCCTAAATGATACATTGACAGCATCTCTGTATTTCTTCATAGAGACACCTAACCTTTCACTTCCAGTTCAATAACTTTTAAAAGAGGCTCACACGTTACAAGTTGCTAAATAATTATTGACCTTCTTCATTCATCTATCAGAAGTCTTGAAAGTAAAAGTAATCCCAACCTTGCTCTAAAGCCCTACCCATTTTAACAACATCTCTGTATGTTTGATGGGGTTTTCTTTATAGAGCACACCTTACCAGTTCAAAAAATTTTCCAAAGGAAGCTCACACCGTTACAAAACAGTGGTAAATATTTATGTGACCTTGTAGAACACATCGGAGTCTGTACAAGTACAAGTATTGCTCTAAAATGATACAATTCCAACATCCATGTATTTTTTAGTGTTTGCCCAAGTTAACCCCAATCACTTTATTATTAAGCACAAATCCAAAGGACACAACTACACCCATGGGGATTTGCTTATTATTGGTACATTAGTTGTCTGTGAAAAGCAGCTATATATAAATCTAAAAAAAAAGTCTTTTGGCAAACTTTTCCAGTAGTGGCACATCATCTCTGTGCAATTAAGCACACAACATACAGTACACCATACACTCACTGGCCAGCTTTATTAGGTTACACACTGCTAGTACCAAAAAAAAAGGGTGAGCTGGACCCCCTTTTGTCTTCCAGAACTGCCTTAAAGTCTTTGTTGCATAGAATATCAAAAAGGGTGTTGGAAACAGTCCTCAGAGATTAAATGGTCCATATTGACATGACAGAACATCATGCAGTTGCTGCAGATTTGTCGGCTACTGAACAATAAAACCATGATGTGAATCTACTGTTCCACCACATCCAAAAGCTGCGTCCTATTGGATTGAGATCTGGTGACTGTGGAGGCCATTTCCAGTGTAAAGTGACTCATTGTCATGTTTAAGAAACCAGTCGGAGATGATTTGAATACTTGTGTGACATGATGGCATTATCAGAAGATGGTACACGATGTAAATTCATAAAGGGTTGGTTACTGATTTTACAGCAACAATACTCAGGTAGGCCGTGGCGTTAAATGATAGCTCAAGTGGTACTAAGGGGCCCAAAGTGTGCCAAGAAAATATCTCATCAAACATTACACCAGCAGCCTGAAACCATTGAGACAAGGCAGGATGGATCCATGCGGCTTAATTGTTCTTTACGCTCAAATTATCCACCCATAAAATCTGAATGTGCTTGCAGCAGAAACTGAGACTAATCAGGCCAGACCGAGCAACGTTTTCCAATCTTCTATTGTCTAGTTTTTGGTGAGTCTAGTGTGAAGGTTGTAGCCTCCGTTTCCTGATCTTAGCTGACAAGGAGCGTCACCACCCGGTATTCTTGTTTCTTCTGCTGCTGTAGCGTCCATTCTGTTCCGGGGTTTGACCGTGTGTGCGCGTTCAGAGATGGTATTCTGCATACCCTTGGTTGTTAACGAGTGGTTAATTTAGAGTTACTGTTGCCTTTCTATTCATCTCTAAACCAGTCCATGCCCATTGTCCTCTGACCTCTGACATCACAACAAGACATTGTTCGTCCACACAAACTGCTGCTCACTGGATATTTTCTGTAAAACTCTAGAGAATGGTTGTGCCGTGAAAATCCCAGCAGATCAGCAGTTTTTTGAAATACGCAGAACCAAGGCCCCGTCTGGCATCAAACAACCCATTCCACGCTCAAGTCACTTAAATCCCCTTTCTTCCCCATTCTGTATGCCTCGGTTTGAACGTCAGCAAGTCGTCTTTACCACATTACGATTAAATTTATGAGTTGCCTGCCATGTGATTGGCTGATTAGCAATTTGGTTGTAAACCAAGGCAAAATGACCAGGTGTAACTAATTAAAGCGGCCTGTGAGAGAACTGTGGTACTGGATGTGTGTGCTGTATTGCATGGAGGATGATGTGCCACTACTGGAAAAGTTTGGTACCAAAGACATTTTTGCTGGCATCAGGTTATAAAGCACTTTGAACAAAACAGGTTATTCCATGTTAGACACAGATAGATAATTATAATCCTATCTAAATTCTAATAATTGCAGTGTCAACTTCATGAGCATATCGCGCGAAGGCTAGGCAGGCCAGATAACGCCAGTCTCCGACAAATTCGCGACCAAAAACGGTGGTAATGACAAAATAAACATTACTGATCTAGCATGAAATTTGGTTTAAAGCCTGAGGTCGTCGTTTGCTATGCCCCCAAAAGAAGAGAAAAGCACAGGGTGGTGAGAGATGAGATGTGCGGATTGCGAAAGGGAGAAAGGGTGGTGGCTAGAGGTTCGCGGACTGAACACTTCGCTTCTTTCCAGACTATTTCGACGGAAGATGGCTAAAATTACGGGAGCGAGTTTTTCGGGATTTTTAAGTGAGAGGAAGAAACTATGGGTGTTGTGCGGTAGAGTTGGGGAGTAAGCATGGCATAATATTCACCCTGCCAGCCTGGATTCTGGACTTTCAGGAGGAGAATACGAAAAAGGTTTTTCAACCATCTAGCTGCAGAGACATATCTAAAGAAAACGGTCATAGAGCATGAGCTGGAGCAACGACAAACAAGACATGGAAGAGGCTCGGTTAAGAGGTAGCATGAAGAATTGAGGACTGTAGAAAACGGAATGTTCCATATAACCAAATGATTAAAAGTTTGGTTATGTACTCGTTACGCAGTATTCAAACATTTGTTTACAATTATGCATTTTTTGAGGGTTTTAATCTGGACAAAAACACGACATATATATAGTTAACTGTAAAGTTAAAACATTTCCGTTTCTTGAAATAGAATAGATAATAATTAATTAATATATTAAATGAAAATAAAAACTTAAACTTATTTTATTTTAGTCGACAAGACAACATTACTAATTTTCATTTAGTTTATATTGATGTTCTAAAACTGAAATAAACATTATATAC
>NC_056596.1:21372151-21372320 GCF_018340385.1 Cyprinus carpio | reverse complement strand
GCAGAAATTTCAGCATTTCAGCTCAGAAAAACATTCAGCCATGATAGAATCTTCACAAAATAGGCCATGTTCATACTAGTGAAAAACATGAGAAATAATTATTGTAAGATCAACTTAAATGACATCTTTCCTCATTTACCCAAAACAAACCAGCAAGCAAGATTGTTTG